>NW_007401587.1:0-794 GCF_000475195.1 Diaphorina citri | reverse complement strand
CAAGGAAATCAAGGAAGTTACACCTTACAGATTCAGCCAGCACAAGGAGGAAACAATGCTGTTCCACACGACCAAGTCCTTTCCAACGGTCTCCTGCAAGACATTCTCTCTGCTATCGAACAAGGAGGACAAAACCAGCCTCACCCACAGAGCTACAGAGATGTGAAAAATCAACTCGGAGATAATGCTCATGGATCTAGTGGAATTCAATATCGAGTCATGACCGCTGATAACGAAACTGATATCAATGAAATCATTCAACAAGCTCACCAAGATGAACACAATAGCCAATACGGTGACAAAGTAGCACTTTATTTCAATCAAAATAATACACAACACGCCAACCATAAGACTGAAACTGAAGTAAAACTGTTGGATGATAACAAAGCAGGTTTTGTAAGTTTCAAGTCACCCAATGTGCAGTATGAGTATGCACATGCTGATTTACATGGACAATACTCAACACACCCTGGTACAAACTCACATCAGCATCCTGCTGATCAATTTACAACTTTGACCACTGAGGGAATATCAACATCAGTTACCCAAAGCGAATCTAAGTCAGACACAACTAAATCTAGGTGAAACAAGTTTGATTAAGTAATTAATCAAAACGAAAGTACTGCCAAAGTTAGGTATAGAAAGAGAAAATGAAGAGTGAAACATACAAGACACTAATTTTCAACACCTACCTAAGAACCAAAGTTGAGATGTGTAAATACGTTTAGTAACTAGAGTTTAATTGCGGATTAGTACCGGGATTAGTAAGAACGATGACTAATGATGTTTCAGTC
>NW_007401586.1:0-794 GCF_000475195.1 Diaphorina citri | reverse complement strand
CTGTGTTGACGTTGCTTTGAACCGAGCGGATGGGGAGTTCTTGTGGTGGGAAGTTTGTGTTCCCTGCTGTAACAAAATGAGGGCGAAGGGAAAAATCAGTAAAATTGAAAATCATGTTGGTAAAATTTCATTTCCAGTAGTCTTCCCACCGTGAGACCATTCCTATCCACGCACATGGAATATAAGAATAACTTCTACCAACAAGGCCTATCACGCAATCACGCTACTCTAGGTCAGGAGACCAAGTCGTGCGACTCCATTGTCAGAGGTCTCTATCATTTTCATAGGTTGAGATTTTCAGGCGACATCAGCATTTCCAGTAGTCTTCCCACCGTGAGACCATTCCTATCCACGCACATGGAATATAAGAATAACTTCTACCAACAAGGCCTATCACGCTACTCTAGGTCTAGGAGACCAAGTCGTGCGACTCCAGTGTCAGAGGTCCTCTATCATTTTCATAGGTTGAGATTTTCAGGCGACATCACTACAATATGTCGCGCTACTACTCTTCCAATACATATGTGACAGGCCACATGACAGTCATGCATGACATAATTACCTCCACCGAAACGATGTTTCCAGAAATCTTCGTCAACAAACGGTTTGTCCTTTTGTCCTATGAGAAGATTAGCATCAAAGTCGTGTTCCGAGTGACTACAGTTCACTTGGTACCAATGGGCACAGATCAGCATTCTCTGATGGAACAGTGTGGTGTTAGGACACGTATAGGAATATTGACGTGATCCGTCGTCACACATGTGATACACCTGGAATGAAAGGGTAGTGAGGGA
>NW_007401585.1:0-794 GCF_000475195.1 Diaphorina citri | reverse complement strand
AAATTACCAAGCTAGGTATCAACAATAACCGAACATGAACCATATTTGTTTTAGAATAAAATAATCAGGGGCGGACTTATTTCTTTTTTAACTACTGTCCTGTGTTCTCAATAGCTAATACTTGACCACAGCACTGACTAAAGTTCTACGATTAGATAACAACTGCAGTCAGGTCCATCAGTAGTCAGGGGCGGAGTTCCAGGGGTTCGAATCCCCTTCATTCATCTACGACTTTTAGACACCGAAAATAATCAACTAGAAAATCTCTCTCTCTCTCTCTCTCTCTTCTTCTCCTTCTTTTTTAAACTTTTGATTTAGAACGTCATGATAGGCTCTCTCTCTCTCTCTCTCTCTCTCTCTCTCTCTCTCTCTCTCTCTCTTTCTCTCTTTCTCTCTCTCTCTTCCTCTCTCTCTCTTTCTCTCCCTCTCTCTCTTTCTCTCTCTCTCTTCTTCTTCTTTTTTAAACATTTGATTTACTTAGATACTTAGAACGTCATGATAGGGATGAAAAAATAAGTTAACAGCAACGAGCATAAAAAATATATACAAACTTCAATAGGTATACATTTTACATGGGATTTGACCTTTCTTTCAATAACTTCCATTTGGCACTAAAACGCCATTTGGTTCTAAATTAATCACAGAATCTTTTCTTTTCACCCAAACGCATAGCTTTCATTTGGTTCTAAATGACAGCGTAGGTCTGAAGAACATGCTCTAAATGACAGCGTAGGTCTGAAGAACGTGCTGGGCCAGAGGTATAGCGTTACTATGCAAGTAGATCAGATGAAGAT
>NW_007401584.1:0-794 GCF_000475195.1 Diaphorina citri | reverse complement strand
ATCTACAGAGGTCGCAGTGTTAATTGCATACTCTCTTGGGAGAGGAGCAACCAGTCCCATAATAAATAAAAAAAAAATGTTTTCTGTTTGTTTTTATAATATCACTGTCAATCCCGAAAATCCCGGGATCAATATTTTGCATTTTTTTTTTTTTTTTTTTTGCATGGCAGATGGTAGCAGATAAACTTTCATGTAACGTGCAAGGTTGATGTATTGGGGCTTGATTTTCAAATTCAATAAAAAGTATGTTTTCTGTTTGTTTTCATAATATCACCGTCAATCTGTTGTTTTTATAATATCACCGTCAATCCCGAAAATCCCGGGATCAATATTGTATTCATTTTCTGGTGGGATACCGGGATCCTAATCTCTAGGTAAGGGGAAGAGAAATAACTGAGATGAACGAGTTTCCACAACAGCATGAGTAAGATTTACTATTATTACTCGTGTCATATTATGTGTAAGTAATGGGGATGAAACTAAAATTAAACGCCTCAGTTAAACTCAGTTTATGCATAGATGTATTGTATACCAATTCAAAATTGCTTCCCTCCCACAGTTATCAGGAGAGTGTGGAGTGAGTCACCACCGATGTGATACTGCTTTTGATAACATGTTATGATTGATTATAAACTACCTAGTTAATAAGCTTACAATAAATGCAAATAATTATCGGAATAATTATTTAGAAAAGAATCTTCACAAATTAAATTATAAATTTTCAAAGACAATTGAGATTCGACATTCAACTAAAGAAAGTTTGGTGAGCTTTCGGGAATACTCAGATTCCCATC
>NW_007401583.1:0-794 GCF_000475195.1 Diaphorina citri | reverse complement strand
GAATTTTGGAACACTGAATTGAATAAATGAGCGAAATTCCCACCACCAAAGACATTTTTGAAAATAACCGAAGATGGGTTAATTTTAGTGGGTCAATTTTGGCGAGGAAAAAAAATACTAAAATACTGAAACCTAGAAATAATAGAAACAAATTGATGGGCTTTCTCAAAGACGAAAGTCCACATTGACATTTCTTTTGATTACATTTTGTAGAAAGGCATCTCGTCTATCGATGTTTGTCAACCGATGCAACTCGCTTGGCACATTGCATAATCAGTTTATCAGTTTGCAAAATGTGAGCGTTCCATCACTACTGGATTCATGGATTCTCTTTTATTCGCTCAATTTCTTGTCAAGCTTACTGAGAGTAGGTTGTTAGATTCGGTGATTGTTTCGGATTTCAATATTTTCAATTTCTCTAACTTTTATTTATATGTGAATGTTATTATTATTTTCACTCGATTTCATCGATAAAGACTCTGTTCTAATCCGCCTCACCAATTTATGACACTTTTGAAAAGGGCGTCTTCTATTAGCCATAATATTTTTTTAAAAAAAGATGAAGAGGACTTCAAGTCCCCAAATGTGACAAGGATGCAACACGCAAATTTTTGTTAAGATCGGTGCAACAGTTGGCAGAATTTTGGCGGCTAGTAAAGTGGTTCAATTTGTAAAAAAAAAATGTAAATGCAATTTCTTTGTGTTATTATGTCACGACTTTGGTGCTCACTGCAGCATTGTAGGATTTTCCCAATATCTCAATAATCCTAAAATCCAATGTTTACCTACCATGC
>NW_007401582.1:0-794 GCF_000475195.1 Diaphorina citri | reverse complement strand
ACCATAATAACATCATTGGGTAAGTTTTGGTAAGTTCCGAACATTTCCGGGTGAAAAATACCATAATAACATCATTGGATTCATTGGGTAAGTTTTGGTAAGTTCCGATCATTTCCGAGTGAAAAATTAAATAATGACATCATTAGGTAAGTTTTGGTAAGTTCTGATCGTTTCCGAGTGAAATATACCTAAATGTAGGTACCTACATGAAAATAATTTTTTTTTTATTTTTATTATTATTTTTTTTTCAACTATAAAATTATGAAAAAAGTACCTATAAAAGAAAGAGAAGAGAACAAAAATCAAGATGAACGATTTTTCCTCAGAGACGACTTGTAGGTACATAGCTACATAGAGATGAGTGTTATTGTGAAAGTGGTATCCCTGTTTGTGGTAAGAGTTAACAGTGGGATTCGAACCCCCACCCCACCCGCTCAGCATTTTGTCAGAGATCACACTCCTTACCACTCGGACAGTCCGACTTTTGTCTCTATGAAGCACAACACTTCCTTATTAATCAACTCGAGCGATAATTTAGAATTTTCTCCCTAAAAGTCACTCTTTTATCAAATTTAAGGTCGAAGGGGCCCTTTGGGGGCCTTGAAAATATGAAAAGGCACACCTACCACTCACGAGAAAGAAATGAGCCACAACCATCAAAATCGGTCCAGTGGTTTAGGCTGTAGAGCGGTCAACGTCAAAGAAGAAGCGGAAGAGCAAAGCAGCAGGGCAGCAGAAAATGATGAAAAATTTGACGTTTTTCAAAGTCAAATATCTCCGGCTAAACTTAACCG
>NW_007401581.1:0-794 GCF_000475195.1 Diaphorina citri | reverse complement strand
AATACGACTTTGCTCTGGTAAGAGTGGTAAGTCTCTTGGCTTTCATTCGAATATGAAACGGTTTTATGATAGACAGCTGAAATTGTTTTTCCTGAAGGGTGCTCAAAGTTACCTTGAAATTCGCGGTTTTATGATAGACAGCTAAAATTGTTTTTCCTGAAGGGTGCTCAAAGTTACCTGGAAATTCTCAGAAATATTCAAAACGGTAAATTTCTTGAAATCAGTTGGGATTTACTTTGGTTGTACATTGAACTGTCAACAATCAGCAGACTACATTAAAAGAAAGCCACACTGCCACACCTTAAAATGAACGTTAGCGAATTGCGAATGCTTTCCCCAAATTGATCCCAAAGGCAACTTAAACCTATTCCCGTGATAATGGAGTTTGCCTGGAGGCCTATGTCCCGTATAGTTCCAATCTCATTCAGAGAATAATGAGGTGAATAGAGACAACCGACCAAAATAGCCATTTGAGTCTAGCTGTCTAGCTTAACAGGATCAATTTGAGTCTAAACATGATACGAAAATAGACATCTATGTATGTAGGTACTAAAATAATGAGGTGAATAGAGACAACCGACCAAAATAGCCATTTGAGTCTAGCTGTCTAGCTTAACAGGATCAATTTGAGTCTAAACATGGTACGAAAATAGACATCTATGTATGTAGGTACTAGGGTAAGTGTACCATTTATTCGCCCACCTAAAAAACGTGTACATTTATTGGCCTACCTGCCCACATTTATTTTTCTAATTTTTGTTTTTATGACTACACTTTTTGAATAGCACTGGTTC
>NW_007401580.1:0-794 GCF_000475195.1 Diaphorina citri | reverse complement strand
CTCTCTCTCTCTCTCTCTCTCTCTCTCTCTCTCTCTCTCTCTTTCTGTGTCATTCCACAGTTTAATTTAAATCTAGCACTGTGAGAATTCTCTCTCTCTGCTAGAGTGAGACAGTGAGGTTTAAAGTATCCAACGGAGATAGCAACAGTTAAGACGACAAGGTATTAGTAGTATACATATAGAGGGAGGGAGAGAGGGGGAGAGAGAAAGAGAGAAATAAAGAGACAAAGAGAGAGAGAGAGAGATAGAACTAGTAAGAAAAATTGAAGAAGAGAGAAAAAGAAAGGGAGGTGGGGGGAGAGAGAGATAGAGGGAAGAAGAGAGGTCCGAAAAGTGAAATAACTGAAGAAAATCTAGGATTAGAAGATGAATTGATTTGGGAGACAAAATGGATAAAAGGGATATAAACAGAAAGAGAGAGAGAGAGAGAGGACGGAGAGAGAGAGAGAGAGAGACAGATAGAGAGAGACAGACAGAAGGACGTAGAGAGAAAGAATGAAGGAACAACAAGAGATAACAATTTAAAGAAAAACAAGTCAGGATTAGAGGTCGAATTGGTTAAAGAGAGAAGGAAAACAGACAAAAGTTAAAAAGAGATAGATAGATACGAGAAAGAGAAAGAAAGAGAGAGATAGGGTAGGTCCAAACCAAAAAGGAAATAAATGAAGAAATTTTAGCAGTAATGGATGATTTGGTTAAGAGAAAAGGAAAATATAAGACGAGAGAGAGAGAGAGAGAGAGAGAGAGAGAGAGAGAGAGAGAGAGAGAGAGAGAGAGAGAGAGAGAGAGAGAAA
>NW_007401579.1:0-794 GCF_000475195.1 Diaphorina citri | reverse complement strand
AAGTATAGCAGTCGTTTGTGAGAGGCTACACCTGGTGGTCTTAGAATCCAGGTTGAATAATCTCTAAATAGTAAGAGAGGACAGGACACTAGAGGAGTGGTGCTTCCCTAACTTCAATTAAGACTACGACACTGGTTTAAGCAGACAGTGGTGGTCTTAGAATCCAGGTTGAATAATCTCTAAATAGTAAGAGAGGACAGGACACTAGAGGAGTGGTGCTTCCCTAACTCCAATTAAGACTACGACACTGGTTTAAGCAGACATATTGCTTTATGAGGTCAAGACAATTTCCTTTATGCTACTATGTTTCCTTTTCTTTTATGCTAGTAAAAAACACAATAAGGAAAAGTACATAGGTATAGATACATTATCAAAGTTTCCTGTGATTTAATATGTGATGGTGCATCCATTTCAGCAGCTTTATTTCCCAGGCCCATAGGTTTAAGCAGACATATTGCTTTATGAGGTCAAGACAATTTCCTTTATGCTACTATGTTTCCTTTTCTTTTATGCTAGTAAAAAACACCATAAGGAAAAGTATATAGGTATACATTATCAAAGTTTCCTGTGATTTAATATGTGATGGTGCATCCATTTCAGCAGCTTTATTTTTTCCGGGCCCATTGGGGAGGAACTTTATATCATGCTGAAACACGACACATTTTAGTTAACTTACTCTTATATCTAGCTGCACAGGGGTAGGTAACTTACCCTTATATTTAGTGCACAGAGGAGAGGCAGAGTTGTCAGGTTCCTGATATCTGACACACACAGAGGTAATACCGGTAACTTCC
>NW_007401578.1:0-794 GCF_000475195.1 Diaphorina citri | reverse complement strand
TGTAATCTTTGTTTGCTTTTGTAACTCTTAGGCCAATAAAATAATGGTCGGCTACCTTATCCATAATTACCGTAGCTGTGTAGGAGAACTGTCTCTTCATCCTGACGTTAATGTGATCCAAACAGGAGATGGTCGCCTTACCAGCAAGAACTTCCTCCCTTGTTGGTTTTTTAATGAGAGGTACTAACGTGTTATTGTACAGAGTGTTGAGGTACTTCGAGTTGGTGTTGGACTTTCTCCTGATGCACACATTGACGTCCCCAATCATGATGATATTGTCATCCTTCTTTGCAGCATTCTGTAACCAGAAATTTATATCCTCTAGGAATTCGTCTAGTTTACAACTAGGGGGGCGATAAATTGCTAGAATGGTCCATTCTGTTTTTTGACCCAAGTGGGTCAATTTAATTGATAAATTTTCGGCTTCATCGAAGTCGTATGATAGGTTCTCTATTTGTATTGTATCTCTATAGAACAACATAACACCTCCCCCTTGCTTCCTCACTCTACATTTACTTATCTGATTAAAGTTTTCCAATTGAAACGCCAATGCTTCCTCTTCCTTCACATTGATTTCCGTCAGGATGAGAACATCTAGCTGGTTTAGTACAGGCTCCAGTTTCACGCATAGAAGATCCCATTTGGCTCGTATAGATCTAACGTTGATGTGGATAACTGTTAGTAGGTCATTATTCAAATTATATTTCCAGGTATCAATATCATTACAGGTTTCACATTCAGTGGTTACATTGTTAATATTGTTAAATAAAATATTATTATTAAACATAAAATTT
>NW_007401577.1:0-794 GCF_000475195.1 Diaphorina citri | reverse complement strand
GGCAATTTCGTATTCTGCATTTTTTTCGACAATTTCGTAAATGCAAACAGATTACCGTCTCTTAGCGCTATCTACAATGGCACATAACAGAAATAGGTGCAATGAATTAAAGATAAAGATAAATCAAAGCATTCTGTGCTGTCCCCGAAATATGTCTTATTTGTACTTTGGTGCCTTTTTTTGTGTGTTTTAGGAAATTCCATTAGTGGTATCTAACAAAGTAGCAAAACATGGTTTTAAAAGTAATACACTTTGTGCGGTAGGCAGTAGATACTAAGTAGTAAAAAGAAAAGAAATTGTTTCACTGGCGCCCTTGAATTACCCTAATCAAGATCTTGAGTAGATTTATTGGATTAGGTTTCCTATGGGAGCAATCTCCGACGATGTATTTTAAATTTTATTCGATCTTAAAGAAGTCATAAAACGAGCTCCTGACTATTCCAGACTTACTTTTGAACAGCTTTCGACAGAAAGCTGAAAATTTGAGATCAATTTTTGGTAGGTGGTGCCTAAACTCTACCGAATAATCGTCAGTAAAAAAGTCAACAGTTCATAGACAAGTAAGTAGTAAGGTAACAACTTACCAAGAAAAGTAATGAGCTAAATCAGCTTAAAAGTTGTGTAATAAGCTAATGAGGTATCTACTCTCCAAATTTTGCTGTCTGGATGCTGACAAAGGAAAATTTCAGGGCAAATGAAAGACAGAGAGAGAATGTGAAAGAGAAAGAGAGAGAGAGAGAGAGAGAGAGAGAGAGAGAGAGAGAGAGAGAGAGAGAGAGAGAGAGAGAGAGAGA
>NW_007401576.1:0-794 GCF_000475195.1 Diaphorina citri | reverse complement strand
TCGAAAACTTCAACAGTATTTTATTTGCACATAGAATGCTGATTTGAGTGCTATATCAGCCTCGGATATTCTTATCTACATATCTCGAGATCGGTGCTCCTCCTCCTTCTGTGAAGAAGAGTCTGAAATATTTGAAGAAATGAAGCAAGGAAGGTATTGATTGGTTTGAATAGACTTTCGATGATTCTTCATGAATCATGAAAATACAACCTATGGTCAAAGGAGGCTCACAGTCGGGGTTTCTAATTGATGAACTTGCCTTGATTATTGCAGGGCTCCTGTAACAGGAACGTATAGATTAGAGAGAGTTTTGGCTACCACAAACAGCTGCTTCCTGTAAAGTCTCCACCACAATATGGGACATAAGTATAGGTACACTTTTACTGATATCATATGGGTATACACATTATACTCATCCAAGTACACTTGGGAAAAGCTATGTTGTCCTAGAGGTTCATGAATTAGGTGATATGCTGCGTCGAATAACAAACATAACACTCTAATAAGAACATGCACATAATACGGTACATGATTATGGTTCATGACACAATTTACCACTGGCACCCACCTAACCAATGCACCTTTGTCTAGGTATTTTATTTCGCCGAAGTCTCCAAGAGAGAGAGCCAATTAGGAGGATATTTGTATCTTATTAAACTTTATAGATATGGAGCGCCCTGTAGTAGGAAGAGGAGAGCTTTGCAATTTGCAATGCACACACAAGTTATGGTGTAAAACACTTGCACTGGATAGACAGGGTGGAGATGGTCCCGCTGAAACTTGCGTAGTGGGTG
>NW_007401575.1:0-794 GCF_000475195.1 Diaphorina citri | reverse complement strand
TGTAGAAGTTAATGGTAGAGTAAGTAGAGTTAAGTTGTTGTTACCTCTAAAATAAAGTTCCTTTCGAGTTGTTCTGAAAGGTTAGACATATTATTTTGAGAGGAAAAATAGAGAAAAAAAAACGATAATTACCTACATGTTACCTTCCTATGCATAGCATATTTTGTATACTATACATAAAGGGTAAGGAAAGTACATATATAAAAAAAAATCCAAGTAATTTATTATGCTAGTATTGCTAGTAATTATGTTCATTTTATAGTTACTTACCTACATACCTAATTTTGTAACAATTGTATAGTTTACTTTCGTATGTACGTATACATTTTGGTTATTGTTGTATTTTTGTTTTAAAAAATTACCAATAAAACACTTTTTGTTTTAATGATATCAAAAAGAATGTCTATTTCATTTACTTTAGATTTTTTCTCGCCATGTTATTGTTTTCATTATAGGCACATGATACAGAAGCTTTCGAAAGCTTTCAAAAAAATTGGGTGTTTTGGGTCTAATAGTAGAAAATTCTGCAAAGACATTGTGATATGATTTGGAATGATAATGGGGAATCGTACTTTGATGGAAAAGTTCTTGAGCTTGTCCTTGGGCAGCTCCTACAACTTTCTATCACTTAAAGGGCGATAAACAATAGGAATTCAGCGTTAAGGTGTGCTGGTGAGGGGACAATGACAAACAGCCATTTTTTCTCTAGTGTAAGTATCTTGAAATTAATTTCTTGTAAATTAAATAGTAATAATAATAAATAACTATATTTAATTTGTTTTTGTCGAGATGAT
>NW_007401574.1:0-794 GCF_000475195.1 Diaphorina citri | reverse complement strand
CTCTCTCTCTCTCTCTCTCTCTCTCTCTCTCTCTCTCTCTCTCTCTCTCTCTCTCTCTCTCTCTCTCTTTCTCTCTTGAATTTCCCTAGGGACTTTACAATGCCAATGATTATGAAGAAGGTAGACAGAGCAGAGGAGGGATAGGTCTGGAATGGGAGGGAATTCCAATCGAATAGAAATGGGAGGGAATTTTGACCAAACGGGGTAAGGGGGATTTTTTTGCGAGAGAAAACCAAACGAATAAAAAACACGAGAAAGGGTGAAAAAGACAGGAGAAGAGGAGGGAATAGACATGAAAAAAAGGTAAAAAGATAAGGGAATTGGAAAAGACCTGGAAAAGGGAGAAAGGATGATTATGAAGAAGGTAGACAGAGCAGAGGAGGGATAGGTCTGGAATGGGAGGGAATTCCAATCGAATAGAAATGGGAGGGAATTTTCGACCAAACGGGGTAAGGGGGATTTTTTGCGAGAGAAAACCAAACGAATAAAAAACACGAGAAAGGGTGAAAAAGACAGGAGAAGAGGAGGGAACAGACATGAAAAAAAAAGGTAAAAAGATAAGGGAATCGGAAAAGACCTGGAAAAGGGGAAAAGGCATTGGAAGGGTGAAAATTTGACCACTAGAAAAAGTTAAACTTATACGAGGGATTTTTTACAATCTAGGGCCCTCACAATTCCAATAATGCCGGATAGTAAGATCTTCTTTGTAACAGTTCCCTCTCTCTCTCCCCCCCTCTCTCTCTCCCTCTCTCTCTCCCCCCTCTCTCTCTCTCTCCCCTCTCTCTCTCTCTCCA
>NW_007401573.1:0-794 GCF_000475195.1 Diaphorina citri | reverse complement strand
GCAAAAATATAACTAGAGTAGGAATCCGAGTCGTTTGGTGATCGCCAAGAAAAAAAAAAATCTGGTGTGAACATCACACGACTTTCTATTACATTTGCGGAATACGTATTTGAAAAAAAATTTGCGTCCGTTCACTAGGAGAACTGAAAAAAAAAAAGATAATACCAAATAAAACATACCTACATAGGTATACCTATTCTTCGTTTTTGGGGCGATATTAGCAGTAACAAAATCAAAAGTTTCTCGAAAGAAAAATATTAACCCATTGTACACTATTTCTTGGCGTTCAATTTTCAACACGAACGTGTCCTTTTTGGAGAACGAATAACAGCGGTCCGCGGTATACCGGCATTAAATTTTCCGCGACAACTAATTGCACGCTTCTTTAAACAGCCTTGGACATAAAACACAACTGGAAAATTAAAATAATGAATGAACCAATAGTCTCATCTGCCAGTTAGCTGGGAAGGTAGCGCGCCTTGTAAGCGCCAAGTCGCGGGTTCGATTCCCGCCCGGGGCAAACTTTATCCTGAAGAGGTTCGTTCTCGGAACGACTGGCTTTCTCCTATTCTGTTTTTCTCTCTCCGCTTTTGGGATTATAAGCCCTCTGGTGTTACAGTTGCCGTCTTTTCCCCAGTCTCCCCTAATATTCACAAGTTCTCAACTTAAACAAGTTCTCTATTTGATAAGTTAGTACCTACCTAACTTGTAACTTACTGAAGACGTTGTGTGATATGTTTATAATGATGAGATCAACATGTTCAGAAGTCTAGCACAGATGTACACACATCTCT
>NW_007401572.1:0-794 GCF_000475195.1 Diaphorina citri | reverse complement strand
TTCACACACGGTCTGAAAGTTGACAGACCTAGGTCTGAAGCTTTTCCCTTCACACACGGTCTGACAGCTGACAGACCTAGGTCTGAAGCTTTTCCCTTCACACACGGTCTGAAAGTTGACAGACCTAGGTCTGAAGCTTTTCCCTTCACACACGGTCTGACAGCTGACAGACCTAGGTCTGAAGCTTTTCCCTTCACACACGGTCCGACTGTCAGACCTAAATATGTAGGTTTGTCAGACGGTCAGAGCGTTAGAAGCAGACATAAGTAGAACACTTCAGTCTGCAAAAGATTAAAACATTTCAAGCGCCACACGTGGTTTTGTAGCAAAAATATCCAAGGTGAGGTTAATGACCTTCTGTTTTGCTTATTATCGCCATGTACATATTTCCATAATATGTAGGCTACGAGTATTATAGTGGTCTCGTGGCACATGCACATGATGCAGTGTAGGTACCAAGTTCAGTGTGCCTATTATTATACCTATAGACTATATTATATCACAATGTGTTTAACTATTAGGACAAAAGTCAGTCAAATTGGTTTTTTTACACTTAGTTGGTGTAGGGTACATACCTGTACATGGTTCATAGTTCCCGTCTCCAATATTCTAATGGGGTTTTATCTATTGTCTAATGGGACATTTTATGAAACAGACTTGGAACTTTACTTCAGAGTACATTCCAAATGATTCGGACGCCTCGAAGTCTGCTTTTAGATCTTCTGTCTATTCAAGTTAAGGTGGTGATTTTGAAAATTGAAAAAAGTCCGTTTTTCATTCAAGCCTCAAATGCA
>NW_007401571.1:0-794 GCF_000475195.1 Diaphorina citri | reverse complement strand
TTATTCCCCCCCCCCCCCTATATTTAATTATTTCTAATTAGCTCCTTTTACAAGAGCGCATGACATACGTTAAATACCAATTAAAGCTTGTCAGAATCAATAAGTAGGGAGCAAAATCCTACAAATAAATTTTATCAGTTAGGCAAAAACCATCTATGCATAAATCAGACAAACGAGATATGGTACAATTTATCACATGGAATACAATACAACACATGGAAAATACATGGTAAATCTTTCATAACCTACACGTAAGAAATAGATTTATAATAAACATGCTAAAAAGTAGGTATAATTACCTAGATATGACTGACTTCCACACCAAATATGCTTTATGAAATCTTAAGAGAAATAATTGGCTGAAGAATCAATTCTCATCAATTTTCAAGAGATTTTATAAATCTAAAAATCTCCCCTTTTTCTCACGCCTGCACACATTGAAAGAAAGATTGAAATTTTAGGTATTTTTGACAAAAGATCGATGAAGATAGTCCCAAGAATTATTTTCTTATTAAAACTTGATTGATCTTCAAATTCAATATCATAAAGTAGCGTCCAGCTAAAAATCTCCCCTTTTTCTCACGCCTGCACACATTGAAAGAAAGATTGAAATTTTAGGTATTTTTGACAAAAGATCGATGAAGATATTCCCAAGAATTATTTTCTTATTAAAACTTGATTGATCTTCGAATTCAATATCATAAAGTAGCGTCCAAGAAATTGCTTTTATATTTGAGTGTATCAGTCCGGGAGAGACCTTGCTGATCGGATGTTGTGCATTTCAGTAGATCTGG
>NW_007401570.1:0-795 GCF_000475195.1 Diaphorina citri | reverse complement strand
ATTGAAAAATAAAAATAAAATAAGTTTTACCTTATCATGCCTGTGGAGAATATCAGCAAAGAGAACATCGCGAAATCTTCGGGTGGAATAATGCAGAATAAAAACGTGCGCCTCAGATATGCAATCCGCTCGAATCATTCTATCACCGATCCTTCGGGTCACGTTTTATAACGCCAAAGTCCGGGACATCAGTAAAAGTAATATTGAGAAAACTATCGGACTTTTAACAAACGCACTTCTTTTCTTAAAACGAAATAGGTACCTAATGCGATTGGTTTAAATTTATTTTGTCATTAGTTTTCCAAAACATCCAATTTGAGAATTTTGTAGACAAATCTTCTTTGAGTGATAATCGCGGTTTTAAAACATCTACCTCATCTAACTGTCTAATCATAATCGACATACAAGTATAGAATCAGCAATTTCAGTTATCATTGGACTATGATTACTACTTTCAGAAAAATCGATTATAAATCAGTTAATGACAGAATCAGTTACGAACGTACCTATTCCTATAGTGTAGGTAAGTGCCTCATTATAGGCATTCTTATTCCCCGTTTTGACACTTTCAACATCTTAAATCCTTTAGTAGGTATTTTGGTGCATTGACTTTGTGATTTTGGAGACCAAATTCCTCTTGAACTCTAACCTAGACATGACTGTACCGTCTAAATTACCGTCAAAATTTAACTATGTATGCCAATTTGAACCAAGTAGGTATACCAATTTGAATGTATGAAAGATGTAAGTACCTACCTACTACATTATACATTATAGGTACCTTGATTTCATAAT
>NW_007401569.1:0-795 GCF_000475195.1 Diaphorina citri | reverse complement strand
CCTCGGCTGGGATTGAACCCACGCCCTCCTGTTTACCAGGCGAGCGCCTTGACCACTACACCACCGAGGCAGGTAGTTATAAGTTCGTTTTCGGAACGGATGGCTTTCGTCTATCCTGTCCTTCTATTTTGTCCAATTTCAGGACGGGACCTTCGTTGCCAGCCTATAGTTACCTCGGAGGGTAGAGCGTCTGCTAGGTCGCGGGTTCAATTCCCGCCCGGAGCGAACTTTATCCTAAACAGATAAGGTTCGTTCTCGGAACGGCTGTCTTTCTCCTATCCTGTCTTCCTTCTCTCTTCGCTTTCAGGATGATAAGACCTCTGTTGTTACAGTTTCCTCTATCAAACCTCTTAAAATAGAAATAAAGATTAAAAATCGTCTACTCTATTTGGAAACACTATAGTTGTTTTTCTCGGGTTCTTATCACCGTGTTATCACAGATTCAAGTAGCATAGCTTCTTTCTCCAGTATCTGTTGAGTGTTAAGTCCTACAAGTGTTCTAGAAAAATTCACCACTTTTTAGTGAAAAGTTAGTTTAGAAATCCACACCACTTTTTGGCGAAAATCGAATAATCTGATTGTTTTTCCGGGAGGTTGAACGAAGAAGAAAAAAGAGATTTGTATAAAATTTCACCACATTTTAGAGATCTGTGATCTATAAGTCTCTTGTCAGTTGAATTGGCGATAGTCTGAAATCCACACCATTTTTTGGCGAAAATTTAATAGGTACCTTACACAATCATTAGTAATGTCATTATTTCCAAGTAATGATGATGAAAAATCAGAAAATCCGGA
>NW_007401568.1:0-795 GCF_000475195.1 Diaphorina citri | reverse complement strand
TTTTTGTAAAGAAGAGTAGTTATAGGTAAGTGAAGCCTCATGAGGACAATTGAGTTAGCTTTTACATAGCTTCATTAAAAGAATCTATTTCTTCAACCAGTGGCAGTGATTACTAATGATTTGATTGAGCTTATATGTCTAGGTATATGGCTAATTACCGATAGGTAAACAACATGAAAATTAGAATTCCAAGGAGTGAGGAGACCTAACAGATGCATATCAGATCTACATACATACATAGGTAAACAGTAAAGACATTAGAATTCACCGAGTACGATAAACTTCTGACATTGGATGCAGGTAGAATGTAAGTTATTAGTTCAAGCATTCAATTGTAAACTATACCTAGGCAGGTACCTATAAAGTTATAACTATAGTAAACTCTATAAAGTTACAATACCGATAGTAAACCTATTCATAGGTACAATGGACAATGGAGCAGTTGCAAATGGGTAAAAATTATAAATAAATGGTCCATTCCTATGTGAAAAGTTGGGAAAAATCCAACTCTGAGGTCAAAACTCCGAAAAAATAACTGTAAAAAGTCGAAAATTCAATTTATATTTTCCGTTCTAATGAATGAAATCAAAGATGTGTGACGTCAGACTTTACGCAGTTGTTTTTTTCGTCCGCTAGGTAGCTAATGAAAGAGTTCAAAGATGTGTGACGTCAGACTTTACGCAGTTGTTTTTTTCGTCCGCTAGGTAGCGCCAGTATTTTTGCGGAGGAGCAGAAAGAAATGCGCAGAAACGTATGCGCACAAACACATTAATGTGTTGCCTGCGAAGGAGCTTT
>NW_007401567.1:0-795 GCF_000475195.1 Diaphorina citri | reverse complement strand
CTTTTCCACAAGTTTGGCCATGCCTCGGGATGAACTAGCGGGATTCCGGAGCGAAGCGACGGAATTCAGCTAGTAGGAAATAAAACAAAATTCAAAATTCAACCCCTGTGTTTTCAATTCCGTATTCAGTAAATGATCCCATCAGAAAGTAGGATTGTAGGATAGGATGATTCATAACCTTCTTGAATGGATTATTATGGTGTTACATTCTTGTCTCATTTGTAGAATACATACCAAATTTCAAGTCTCTGGCTCATACCGTTTTCGAGATATCATTGAATTACACCGAAAACTGGCAAAAAGCGATAAAATGCCGCCAACCGTTGCACCGATCTTAACCAAAAGTTTCGTGTCACATCCTTGTCACCTTTGATAGCTGCATGCCAAATTTCAAGTCTCTAGCTCTTACCGTTATCGAGATATTTTGTTTACAGGCAGACAGACAGAAGGACAGTCAGACACACGGACGAATGGCTGAAACTTTGTATTTAGGCTCTAAGAATCTCAAAACGTGTTTTAGCACTAAAAACTGACCATCGAAAATTTGACCCGATTACATTACTTTCCTTCCTATAGGATAAAGAAAGTAAAAAGTGGGGTAGGTACTTAGGTAATGTACTGTTGACTGAAGGCTGTTACCGGGCTCACTCAGGCTGCCATTTAAGGACCTGAAATCCCTGCAAAGAGGCAAGGCAAAAGCTTCATATAATCTCACCAGAACAAGAGTTAGAAAAAGTCAATCACATCATTAACTATTTGTGGTAAGTAAAGCAGAGAGCTTCAACACAACTTTTG
>NW_007401566.1:0-795 GCF_000475195.1 Diaphorina citri | reverse complement strand
AAATGTGGAAATAATGTGCATGGTTGGGACGATCTGTCTTGAAGCAAAAGGGGAAATCAGGGACATCCCGGCCTTGGGGAATATTGGGATTATGGATCACATTCCCCAAGATATAGGGGGAATATAGGGGGAAGAGAAATGGAAAGAATGGCGAGAAAAGGAAATGTGAGAGAATGAGAAATAACAAAATTGTGATGGGCCTTGGGCATAGGTAGAATATATGTGCTACTGAAGCTGTAAAGACGATGGTAAAACGAGATGATTCCCACAGGGTATCTATCATAAATGAGCCGTTCGGTACTTAAGGGAGGCTTGAAACTCAAGGATTAAGGGATATCTCCTTCTGCTCATTGAAAAGGTGAACGTTATCTCTGCATCTGGAATGATGTACTGTTTGGTATTAGAAAGGATGTAGTAAAAAGAACTGTAAAATATTCCCAAAGCCTACAACAAAGTATAAAAGTACCTTACATCTACGAACACTGCATTCCTCTTTCGCAGAAGGACACAATAATAGAACGTAATTTGAATTATTCCAGGCAAATTTTTGAACCTTGTAAAACCCACAATCAGTTAATATTACTAGCACATGAGCAAGGCAGGTACCAGACGAGACTTAGGCTATCAATTTTTCTTTCGTAGCCAAACTTCCTAAACTAAAGGAAAGTGGAAATATTCTATCTAATAAGCTGAAAATAATGGAGTTCCTAATTAAAATGGAATAACCTGCATTCTAGGTCTCGAGGTAATCAGGAGCGTCCACTTCTACATCTTCATATCAATTTTCCTTCCACT
>NW_007401565.1:0-795 GCF_000475195.1 Diaphorina citri | reverse complement strand
TGGCGAATCCTTCCCACCCACGATTGTGAATCCCAAGCCTTTCTTGCCAGGGCCTTTCTCAAAGACTATTGTATGGAACGTGCAGATAGCAGAGCGTGGTCGCCTTGGTAATGTACAGAAGTTGGTACTGGTTAATATAGTCTCCTCCTCATCTCCTGATATGGATCCTGTACCTGATGACGACAGAGATGATTTCTCAGCATAACTAATAATCGCTTTCCTCAGTAATTTGTTATTGATGCTATGGCAGTTCTTTTGAAAAAGTCTTTTCTGATTGTTCTTATCTTGCTCGTTGCTTGACTCGAAGTCATTTTGTTTATCAAGCGAGAACCGTGTCTCTTTACTCTTCTTTTCTCTGCTATGACTCTCATTGTATTCATTTTCTGCGTTTGATTTTTTCAGGGATGTTCTGGATATCAGCAGGTCCATATTCAAAGGCCCGCTTGATATGATACTCTTGGCCTGAGTCATTGTGAGACCTCGCAGCCTTTGTCCGTTGACACTTATAATCTCATCTCCTAGTTCCAAACAGCCTTCCCTGAAATAAAAGAAAACCAAAACTAAATCAGAAAAACAAATAATCCATTGTGATTACACTATCCATTTCTGTTAACTTCCAAGTTTTGAACCACCTTGCCCAAGAAAATGACATGGGTGGATACATTAATATTAACCTAGCAAAGTGGTGATATTAATTTAGAGCTACATCAGATAACCACAAACAAACAAGACTTTGGGTAACTTGGATTCTTCAGTTTTTCCTACGCCTACACTTTCAGGTTGATTAGGTTGCTT
>NW_007401564.1:0-795 GCF_000475195.1 Diaphorina citri | reverse complement strand
ATACACAGTACATATTATAATGTTGCTACCTAATAAATACACAGTACATATTATAATGTTGCTACCTAATAAATATACTACATTAAATTGTTCCTACCTAATAAATATATCTACTACATTAAATTGTTCCTACCTAATAAATATACTACATTAAAATGTTCCTACCTAATAAATACACAGTACATAATATTATAATGTTGCTACCTAATAAATATACAGTAGGTATATACATATTATAATGTTGCTACCTAATAATTACACAGTACATGATTATTATAATGTTGTTTATGTTTACCTATACCCGTTAAGTATACAGCATTAAACTTAAGTAAAATATACACACCATCAGGTAGCTAGAGAAAAATACTAGAAAAAAAAAAGGAGAAAGAGAAGAAAAGCGGTCGAAATAGCGTTAACCACCAAAAAGTCTGTCTATAATATTAATAATAGTGGTTATTTATACTGCTCGCATAGGACTGAAAAGTCCCTTTACTCTAGCAGTAGGCTATTACTATTATTGTGGTCAAATTCTCAAATTATATTGAGGATAAAATTCCATACCTCGGCTGGGATTGAACCCACGCCCTCCTGTTTACCAGGCGAGCGTCTTGACCACTACGCCACCGAGGCAGAATTCAACTTATTCAGTGGAGAAGGATAAATTATGACCATCCTCAGTAGTGTATTGGTAACGAGTTGGACCTGAGTCAGTCTGAAGCGTGAACTCATGTTATTATTCCATCTGATGAATAGCTATAAACTAAATTGCAATTTTTTCCTGATTACTTGGCACAA
>NW_007401563.1:0-795 GCF_000475195.1 Diaphorina citri | reverse complement strand
GCCACTATAAGGTAGACCTGACAGGCGGACCTTTTCAGCCGTACCCGTCAGTTCCACCTAATGAGCACACACACTATCAGGCAGACCTGACACTCCTGACAGGTACGGCTGAAATGCTCTGCCTGTCAGGTCTACCTGATACCTAATGAGTACACACACTATAAGGTAGACCTGACAGGCGAACCTGATCAGGTATACCTGATAGTGAGTGGTTGGCCTCAGTAGGTGCAAGGTAGTGTAGGACTGTAGGTACCTACATGCAGAATTACGATCAATTCTCAGACTCATCGATTGCAAAACGCTTCCAATTCTTGCCGAAATGCAAGCGAATTGATAATTATTGAAAGTAAACTAATCTTCTAGGTAGGTACCTATATTGAAAAGTGATTTCATATAGCCATTGTTTACCTCCTAGGCAGATAATTGCAGCAGATTAATGATTCTTTGTGTGTTGATGAGAGGTTTATACATAGGATTGTTAGGGAATCCACAATCTAGGGCCCTATTTTACGAATTATTCTGCACTCCCCACTCCTCAATTTTCACTCCCCACTCCTCAATTTTCACTCCCCGCTCAGAAAAAACATATCCAACTGCGTATAGTTAGCTTGGATGGTAGCGAACCTGCCTTGTGAGCACTAGGTCACGGGTTCGATTTCTGTCCGGTGCGAGCTTCATTCTGAACAGATTTAGGGAAGATAAGAGCCAGTATAGTTTGCTTGGTAGGTAGTGCGCCTGCCTGTTTTATCCTAAACAGTAAAACAGATAAGGTTCGTTCTCGGAACGGCTGGCTTC
>NW_007401562.1:0-795 GCF_000475195.1 Diaphorina citri | reverse complement strand
GTTCGTTTTATCGCCCGTGTAAGCATCTGTCGTGTGAGGCTGTGTGTTGTCTGTGGTATAGCATGCTCTGAGACTAATTCGTTGTTGTTTTATCTTTAAGTGACGCTGTGCAGTCTGTTTGATAGCATGACCATTCCATCTGGGAGTCGTTTACCCTTGGGATGGGCTGTTACATGAAGCTTTAGAGCCTGTGTTCATCTGCGAATGCATGCATCAATTGCATCATATTCATTAATTGCCTATTCAGGGGAATGTGTTCCATTGGCAAAATTCGGCTGTCGTACCCCATTCGGTCTCGAGCGTAATACACAGACTTAGACATGTCTCCTAACCACCCAACCTGGTCTTGAGATAGATTTCAAAAAACATGTAAGACCTCTATGGGGGTGAGCACAACCTCCAACTCTACAGTTGTATCCCACTCAAATGGCCAAATAGCCTTATCTAACTAGAGTTACAAGTTACTTACATTTGCGTACTGTGTGTACATTGTATACCGCTCTACACTATCTCTATGTGTTGACCTTTCTAATCTGCATAATATACGATCTGACGTCATGGTGTCACCCATACGAGAGCAGGTGTTCTCGATAGTTCTTAACACAATGGTCCGCGATAACCCAAGCCTACAGTTACCTATACAGTGTGACTTAAAATTCCTAGAAGATACCGCTACACCCTATACTCCCTATAGCTTACAGGCCTTCACTATTCATGTCCAAAATCTAGAAAAATGGAAGGCTTGTATTCAAGATTTTGTATGCCGAGCCACTAAACCCAAAAGTCATCATCCCC
>NW_007401561.1:0-795 GCF_000475195.1 Diaphorina citri | reverse complement strand
GACCTACAGACAAGACACAGTCGGAAAAGACCTCTCGGGTCAGTTATAAGGTCGCGATCACATCAGAAGCCAAAGCATGCCTCATAATCCGCGCATATACCACATTACCACACACAGAACAGTGTAATGCCCCTAGTATGACACACGAGCACATAACTATGCCAAATTATCATTATTAGCCACCATGAATTTAAATTACGATCCAGAATTTGTTTTTATTACTTTCTATTACTTTATTATTCGAGAATTAATTTTCACTGTCATTGTTATTGCTCGGTCGTTACACAATTCACAGCATTGTCTTTTTAGTATGTTAATTTGTTTCGTTGTTTTCTCAATAGAAGAAGGTGGTAGTGGGGTAGGGACCTGAATTTAATTTAAAAGAAGAAGCGAAAACACATCACAAATACGTTGCAATGCTTCCAATGATGTTTTTGTTTTTCATTAACAGTTTAAGTAAGTAATGATCCAATAAAAACAAATAACACATTTAATTGTCAGGTTTAAATAAAACACTAAGCACGATTAATGCCAGATTAATTTTCCGACACCTAACTTTTGGGGCTCCATGCATTTTATTACTAACTTTTTATTTGGTCAATTTCTCCCAATAAAGCATCATCGCATCGTTAGTATAGCTAAATTCCTAAAGTGGAAAAATCTGTTATGGGTTTAAAACTTTAAATTATGATTTTCTAGTGATTTTGCAAGAGAAATCAATAAATCGATTACGATTCGGACAACTTACTCTCTTCCTGTACAAGTTTCAGGTCCGCAAAATTGACAAAGGCTTCT
>NW_007401560.1:0-795 GCF_000475195.1 Diaphorina citri | reverse complement strand
TCGATTCGGAAACACTCATAAATTTTCCGGAAACTTAAAAGTCAAAAAATTCTGGAAAAGAGAGCAAAGGAGGGGAGAGAAAGGAGAAAGAGGATGAGGAAGAGGAGAAGAAGTTAAAAGAGGAAGAGAAGAAGAAGTTAAAGGAGAAAGAGGAAGAGGAGAAGAAGTTAAAGGAGAAAGAGGAAGAGGAGAAGAAGTTATCCTTTAAAGAGGAAGAGGAGAAGAAGTTAAAGCAGAAAGAGGAGGATGAGAAGTGAGAGGAGGGAGATAGAAATAGAAGGAGGAAGAGAGAACGAGGATAGAGAATGAGAAAGGGAGAAAAAAAATTGCAGCCCATTTATAAAACAATTTTCCCATTTCTCTCCCTTTTTTTTAGCTTTTCTTTAACAGTTTTCTACGTTTTAATTTTCCTTTTTTCTTTCTTCTCCTCTCGATTTCTGACGTTCACTTTTGCCTCTTGAATTGATGTTCTTCTTCTTTTTCTTCTCCTTCTTCTTCTTCTGGATATTTTTTGGAACAACTTAAAGAGTGTCGAATTTCTTCTTTTCTATTTTGTTTGTGTTTCTGTTGTTGTTTTTACATGCTTTTATTTCACTCGAGATGATGTCTGCTTCTATGTAAGTTTGCATGTACATGTATAGGTATGGGCCAAATCTTCTGCCTCACTATTCTTACTTTTGAGATCCTCTGCTCCCTTTCGGTCTTTTCTTCTTTTACTCGCCTCTCTCTTTCTCTCTTCTCTCTACCGCCCAATTCGGTAGAGACATAAAGATGTATCTATTAGCTTCAGGGACA
>NW_007401559.1:0-795 GCF_000475195.1 Diaphorina citri | reverse complement strand
GCATCGTGGAGCAGGAATTGTAGAAATATGTCTCCCACTGGATATGAATGGGAATTCCAGTCCATTCAAAAATCCCAATGTGTAAGGTTATTCTGGACGGATATCAATAATTATCGGTCCTCAAATTGAAGAAAAATCCAAATATGTAGTTAATTAGAAATTGTGATCCATCCACTAAATATTAGTGGAGATGTCAAAACTACGCTACGTATCTCATAGTTACGTAAAAATGCTATTTTCAAATATTACTTCCTAGAAAGTACAAACTGATCTAATACATGAAAAGAGATCCTAGAAAATAAAACTAGCAGTTTGGAAATAATTTGGCCATACATAGTTCTATTTGTCCTAGGTAGAATTCAGCAGAAACAAAAGTATGTACCCCCCTAGAGCCTAGAGCTGAATTACACGACTATTTTAACATCCCAGCCTCAGCCTCATTCACCAGGTCACTTTTGTAACACAACATTGCGTGAGTTGGAGAGAAAGAATTAGAATAGCAACTCCACGAGGCTTAAAGCCTAGACCAGCTCTGAACAAAACCATCAAAGCTTGCAGCAGAATAGCCAGGCGATTGCCACAACTCCAAGTGGTAACCTCGTTAGAGCTGGAATGAAAGGAGTAAGCAGAAAGAGTCTGATGATGACATAATAGCATAATGGTTACGTGAACGGAAAGTGAAAGTAATACACTCTCACTGAGGACTGAGGCTGCACAGTCCGCGACCTCCTTTCCAATTCTAATACCAAGTAGGTGACTGTGGAGCCGTGTTGAAGATCGCCTAGTCCTCACATT
>NW_007401558.1:0-795 GCF_000475195.1 Diaphorina citri | reverse complement strand
CAGATAAAGTAATGTGTGAAAAGACTGAAAGGACATTCACAAGCCAGCGACTTTCTGGGGTCTGTATCATTAGGTCACTTGCAAAAAGAACTTTCATATGTCAATGATCAACTTTCTTGTAGGTTTAATACTTTGAATATTATTCATGTTGTTGACGGCTCAAAGGGGAACCGTCAGATCCCCAAGGTAAAAGGGACAGGGGCAGGGAGTAAGAAGTGATAGGTTATTGGTACCACCACTCTCAATAATAAGGGGTTGGGGGTGGTAATGAGAATCTTCTTTATCCCTGCACTGTGTTATCTAGAACTACTACGAATCGTGACCTTTTGGGAATAACTGCTTTTCGAGACTTTGTGTGAATAATTACTATTTGAGATCTCCGGGAAATAACTACATAATAATATAGAGATCGCGGGTGAATAACTTCTATTTGTTACTTTCTGGGAACTACTCCCATTGATATTTTGTGTAATAATATTTTGTCCAAGAGATATCGGGTTTAGACTCTTAAGAGTCCGGGTTAATTAATAAGTACTTACTTATTCGGGATTCAAAGGAAGAACATTTATTTCAAGTTATTAATATTTGTCTCAGTAGTCCGCCACTTGGGCGTAAAACTTGTGTTTTGTAATTATATTATTAATATTAATACAGTCCATTTATTGGGTATTTCTTTTGTAGTGTGTTTGGTGTTAAATAAAAGAATATTCATTATTATCAAATCCAGCGCCTTATTTATTTCATCACCCACCACCGCCTACACATGTCTTGTTTCCTTTTTTAAATTGTTTCAGG
>NW_007401557.1:0-795 GCF_000475195.1 Diaphorina citri | reverse complement strand
AAAATGTTTCAAAAGTATAAAATTAAGTTTCAAAGCTTTTAAGTATGCTTAACACAGTTGAAATTTCCTTCCTTTTTCCCAACAGTTCCTAGTATCATCCTAACAATATAAATGAGGTAGGTATACAATACATATTCTATTCTAATTGTATATCTGGTTTTGATTTTCAGGTACTCTGGAACCTTCACACAATGTTTCAGAACAGACTGCTCCCGTTCCTCCTCCTCCTCCTTCTTCTTCATCTCAGCCACAACAACACTCAATGCCATCTCTATCTGAAGATGTAGAAAGCAATAACACGGCTTCTTCTGTCAGTAGTAATACTAATACTAAGGTAAGTTTACCTGTAGAAGTTATAATGGTATTATTTGAATGGCCAAGAGGCAGAGCGGACCAAGTCGAAGAAGGCGTTTTGAGATGAATGGAGTTAAAGTTTAAATGGAGATAGCCATTTTGTTTTTACTGTCATTTCAATACAACTTAAAGTGAAGTTAGCAACCAATTTTAAAATAGGGAAAGTGAAAATGGATCTTTTCACGCTCTTTAAAACGATATGCATCATACAATACTCAATTTGTCAAAGCGGACACGGAAAGTAAGTAAGTATACTTAAAAGTTGATTTTTTTCTACTTGGTCCGCTCTGCCTCTTTTTTACCCATTCAATTGTTTATAGGTACTTATGTATAAGTAAATTATTATTTTGTAACAGCATGTTTTTGGGTGTAAGAATTAATGAGATATTTGGAAAGTCCTACAATGCTGCAGTGGGTACCAAACGGCATTTATATAGCTTT
>NW_007401556.1:0-795 GCF_000475195.1 Diaphorina citri | reverse complement strand
ATTTGGAGCCGGAAGGCCGGATGACAATCCCTGTCAACGGACCTGTTCACAAGTGGGCAAAAACCAGGGACGTAGACACTGTAGACAGGAAGGTAATTGTTTTTTAATTGTTTGTACCTTTTTCCTTCCCCGATGTAATTTACGAATCAATATACGGATTCTGTACGTTTAACTGAGGCTCCGTTTTGCATAGCATATTGCAAGAAATAGGAAGGTACAAAAATCTAGGTTCTGACTCTTTACTCTCATAGCTCATAGGAAAGGGAAAATCTGGAGGTGAAAGGACTTATCAGATAAACATGTGACAGAAAAATGTCCACAAGAAATGTGAAGTTGTTCAAGCATTCAAGATATATCCATTAACATACCTGTTATATTTTGAATAAAAATCAATGGAATCTTCCTCTGACAGCACAATTCAATGAAATGACTACCCTGAAAGAAAAAAAACATGAAAAGTTTGGAAATAATTTCCAATCTACTCCAGAATATTTAGTACGTGGGGCTAAACTGTAAAATTTCAAGATAACTTTAAAGTGTCTTTGTTGGATTGGCTGAATTGCTTTGAAGATTTTTCTTGGTTTCTTTAATCTCTTTATGAAACTCACTCCTACCCAACAACCCAACTAACTAACTAACAAGAGTCTGTTTCTGTAGGATGATTTTAGAATAATACATAGGTATACGAGTATGTACAGTACATATCTACCTAGGTACCAAAGTCCAGGAACAAAGTAGGTATGTACCTACCGTATAGCTTGCTCAACTTCGAGCTATGGTTAATTTGGGTATAAA
>NW_007401555.1:0-795 GCF_000475195.1 Diaphorina citri | reverse complement strand
CACCATTCAACATTTTTTATTGTTATTATTAATATATGACTGCGTAGTGCGTACCACCTAAAATGTATCCGCGTACCATTAGTGGTACGCGTACCACCGGTTGAGAACCTCTGCCCTAGAGGATGAGATAAGCTTGTACAAATCTACGAACAGAGAGTCCACAGTTAGGCAGAGTCGATTTCATTTGTGTCAGCCTCAGCCTAGTTAGCTTGGTTTGTAGCGCGTCTGCCTTGTAAGCACTGGGTCGCGGGTTCGATTGCCGCCCGTGGTGTATTTTATCCTGAACGGATAATGTTCGTTCTCGGAACGGCTGACTTTTCCCTATCCTGTCTTCCTTCTCTCTTAGATTTCAGGACGATAAAACCCTAGCAGTTCCCTCTATCAAGCCTCTTAAAAAAAATCTTCAATCACTAGTATAGTTTTATGGTATTCTTATTCCATTCCACCTGTTGCTAAAAAAACAGGTGACTCCATGACATTCGCCACTGTAAGCAACTTGCCAGATTCATGATTCATTTTTTCTTTTCTCTCCATTTTTTTTTTCTTTTTTTACTACGAGAAAAAAAATGAACAAAAGTTTTTGCTTATTTTTTTTTTGAAATAAATCTCACGAGTAAAGTTTATAATTTTCATGAAGAAACTACGGGGTGGCCCAATAAACATATGAACATGTTGTGTCCTACCGAAATAATTATGACGAGAATCTCATAAATCAACACTAGAGTGCAGGTCGCGCTTCAGTCACATTTCGGGACGTTATAAGTCCTCCGTTGTTACACTTTTTTTTTAAATAAT
>NW_007401554.1:0-795 GCF_000475195.1 Diaphorina citri | reverse complement strand
TAATAAGTAGGTATAATACAAAGAGTATCATAGCAATAAGTAGGTATGCATATGCATGAATTGACAATTTATGAATAAGGAAAATTATAATGATAAAATTATTTGTTGGGAAGTAAGAACATTGAATGATAATTATTGTTTCCTCATTAATTTCAGATAGAAGTTGAGATTTATTTTGTTCCGTTTTCTTCTTTATTTGGTGAAAGTTTGGCGTCTCAACTCTTTTTCGAAGTCCTCGAGTTCCCGTCTTGAGTTGATTTTCTTCACGTGTCTGTCATTGTCATCTTTTTTTATCAGTATGTAGCTATCTTTCACCCACACGTATTTGAAGCCAGCTTGTCTAGCGAGGTCCTTAACATCTCTCAGTAGGATCTTCTTTTGAATGGTGATATGCTCATTTATGTACACTGGAGTATCTGTTAAGTTCCTATTTATCATCTTTGCTGTTAAACGTTTCCGTTCTCCAGTTTTATTGAAGTTCTTGTATTGTGTTAACCATTTGTTTCTCATATATCTGGACGCCATGTGGACGATAATTGGACGGCTTCCGCGCTCTTTGTTTTTCTGATCAACCCGGTGGGCCACTTGAATGTCTCCCTCTGCCGGTACCGGAAGTCCAATGGCTCGTCCGATTTCCTTTACTATCTGGACCACATCTTCTCCTTGAGTTTCCGGAACATTTCTAATTTCCAAGTTGCTTATTCTTGATCGATTTTCCAGGAAATCAAGTCTATCACCGTGGTTGTTTTTTATTTCTTCCAGATTTTTCTTCAATTCGTTATTTTCTTTTTCTAG
>NW_007401553.1:0-795 GCF_000475195.1 Diaphorina citri | reverse complement strand
TCTGGGGGGCTGCCCCCCCCCCTGGTGTAGGTATCCGCCTCCTTCTCTCTTCGATTTCGGGACGGTAAGACGTTCGCTGTTACAGTTCCCCCTATCAATCCCTCTTCTTCATTTGTAAGAAAATTATTTCTTGTAGAGAGTTCGCTCAACTATCTCAACTTGAGAGAGAGGGTTAAACAAGTACTGATTCAAGTATCTTTTGTCTCTTTGAGAACGAAAGTGAGTGTTTGATAAATAAACACTGGAATTGCAAATCTACTCTCTTTTCACGCTGAGCAAACTTCTTGGTCAAAGTTCTTTTTGTTCAAACAAAAGAGGATTTCTTTTCAAGTGGAAGAATCTCTTTGCCAGTTTTGACGACAAAATTATCTTGAGACCACGTAAGTAGATTGTAGTCTCTGCTACATTCATTGTAGTATCTGGTAGGTACATAGATTGTAGGTAGTCGTTGTTTACATGTAGATTATACATTGTAGAATCTGGCACATAGATTAAAGTATCTGGATAAAAATGGAATTAAGGAATTTTAAATGTGTGCATTTTTAAATGCTCGTCTCAAAAGTCACTCCCTAATTTACACCTACAGTACGCTGTACACCTTCCAGTTTTCGACCTCTGTTTCCGAGTGGTTAAGATTGACTCTCAATCCGGAAGTACTGGGTTCGAATACCGGTCGGGCAGAAAAAATAAAATAGGTACCTGATTTGAACTAAAACTGAGGTTGATGAGTGTTTGGCCAACGAAAAACAAAATGTTAAAGACTCGCAGACTCCAGACCGATTAAGTTTTTTTTTT
>NW_007401552.1:0-795 GCF_000475195.1 Diaphorina citri | reverse complement strand
TCTCTCTCTCTCTCTCTCTCTCTCTCTCTCTCTCTCTCTCTCGTTATATAATCTTGTGTATATTTCTCCTCTCTTCTCTACCTTTATCCTAATCTCTCTTTTCTTCTCTTTCTCTATTTCTCCTCGTTATCTACATAGGTATTTATCTCTCTCTCTTCCTCCTTTTCTGTCTCTCTCTCTCTCTATCTCGCTTGCTTCTATTTTGTCATCTCTCTCTCTCTTTCTATCTGTAGCATTTTCATTAATATTAAAAGCTTTTTTTCTCTCTCCCTCTCTCTCTCTCTCTTTCTCTCTCACTCTTCCCGGAAATATTTTACCACAAAATTGTCAAGTTTAGTAATTTTTTTTATCTGAGAGTGAAATAGAGAGAGATAGAGTGAAATAGAGAGAGATAGAAAGAGAGAATAAAAGAAGAGAGAGAGAGAGAGAGAGAGAGAGAGAGAGCTTGTATGTATAATCATACCGTTTTTCTCTGAAAAAAATAGATAAATAATAAAATGAATACAAAAATAATAATGAAGAATAATGAAACTTGTTTAACCTCTTTTTTAAGGGGGAAAAAAGTCGCTAAAAAAGTTACACTTTTTTTTAAATTCTTTTGGTTTTGGCTTTCTTCTTGAGGGAAAGATAGGTAGGTATTTCTATTTACATACACGCCTATAGATAATGGAACCACCAAAGAAAAAATACCTTAAACTTTTCAACAAATTATGTACCTGCCAGCCTAGCTAGCTTAGTTGGTAGTGCGTCTGCCTTGTAAGCGCTAGGCCGCGGGTTCGATTCCCGCCCGGGGCG
>NW_007401551.1:0-795 GCF_000475195.1 Diaphorina citri | reverse complement strand
TGAACCCTCTTTCTCTATCTTCCTTCTTTTCTAGCCATCATCACTCTCTCTTCCTTCCTCTTGAACTATTTCTCTCTTTCACACTCTGTCCTTACTTCTTCCTCTCCCTAACCGTCTCTCTCTCCCTCTCTTTCTCGCTCTCCCTTATTATCTAAACATCTCTCTCTATCTCTCTTTTTCTCTCTCCCTCTCATTAATCTCAATAGATCCTGATGAAAATTCTTCGTCTATTAATATTATGGAACACACCCTCATGCTACCCCTCCTTCCTCCCTCCCTATAAGTAGTTAATACCTAACTACATACCTATGTATACATTGTATACGTACATACACATACCCTACATGTAAGTACCTACCTCCCTCTCTCCCTCAAAGTAGGTGTAACCTACGCGTACAAGTAAATTAACTACATACCTATGTATACATTGTATACGTACATACACATACCCTACATGTAAGTACCTACCTCCCTCTCTCCCTCAAAGTAGGTGCAACCTACGCGTACAAGTAAACCTAATAAGGTCTAATAGGTAGGTTTTTCCAAACTGTACATTAAACTGTACCTAAATAGAAAATCGTCATGTAAATCAACCTCAATGTAGGGACGGTAAACATTATTAGGTACTTTCCCTCTATATTCCCATAAACATTTTTATTTACCTACATCCTAAGGCCAAGGCATGGATGGATCTATCAATGAAAAAGTGAGAATTTATTTAAATAACAATTTTTACTTTCCTTATCCTATAGGAAGGAATGTAATGTAATCAGGTCAAAAATTCGATGGTCAGTT
>NW_007401550.1:0-795 GCF_000475195.1 Diaphorina citri | reverse complement strand
CAATACAGGGTACCCAAAAACAAAATCATCTCTCCGACAGGTCTAGTACCAGTGATGCTTTGGATCTTGGTATACTTGTTACATCAATGGTCTCTTCATCACTACCATACGTCGTTATATCAACATCACTATCATCTTCCACACTGGTTCGTTTGCTAGTGGACTTTATACTTAAATCTATAGGAACGTCTTGTTCTTCGTTATCACTAAGATCCATGTCAGCTCTGTCAAGAGGTCGATTATCTTGGTGAGTTTGAGGACTTCTGGGACCATATCGTTCATGAGGTCCATATCCGTTATGGTTTCTAGAAGGTGTTCGATGATTGTTTTTCAAATAAACACTATGGTCATTGTGAATATCTCTAGTTCCATTTTGATACCGGTGATATTTCTCATATTCTTTTAATTTGTCTTCAACGTGATGATCATCTTTATGTTCTTCGCTTCCAGGCTCGGAATTTTCACCGTCTTCGTCCAGCTTGGCTCGCTTGTTCTGGTATTTGAACTGATGGTAGTAGTGGTAGTTATTGGCTAGTAAGATCTGCGGGAATAGGTTGTAGTAGTTCATGTTCGCGTCGACAGAGCTCGGCGATATCGAGTGATCCAAGGGAAATGTCCTAGGTGAGCTTCTTGGTGATAGAGATAGTTTCTCCTCGTATTGTAGTGACTTAGGTGAGATCTGAGGTGACAGGTTGTTGTTGGTGACAATGGTGTTGTTGTTGTTGTTGGTGAACTTGTCTAGTTTCAACAGAAGGTCGGGATGTCCCAGTTTCGTCCTCTCCGTTTGTTGCTCAG
>NW_007401549.1:0-795 GCF_000475195.1 Diaphorina citri | reverse complement strand
ATGACAAGATAGTGATTGAGAATCTCGAGGGGCGTGGTAATCTGGAGAATATGTTTGCGCACAATGAGTTCAAGTCTATCGACACCCAGTATGAATGTTTCCTAGTTAATTTCAAGCTGTTTCATTACTTTGGACTCTGGTCGGAGGACGACAGCTCTCGAGTGAGTAGTGCAACAGAAGATTCGTAGATTCCTTCACCTAAGCTTCGGCGGCAGAAGCTTCCGATTTCTTGTCCCTCAGACGGTCTGCAGACTGAAGTTGGACGCTCTTTCCACCACATACGTTCCCACATGACGGTCTGTCAGTCTGAGCATGAGTGGCCGGCATTACACTTCTGATTCGCCAATATTTGTTTGTTCTCGCCAGCCTAGTTAGCTTGGAGGGAAGCGCGACTGCCTTGTAAGCGCTGAGCCGCGGATTCGATTCCCACCCGAGGCGGATTTTACCCTGAACGGATAATGTTCGTTCTCGGACGATAATACCTTAGCAGTTACAGTTGCCTCTATCAAACCTCTTAAAAAGAAAAGAAAAAAAAAATAGAAAGTAGAAATGTTTGTTCTCATTTGTGTTTGTTTGTTTGTTTGTTCTCAGTTGTACTCCCTCTACAACGCGTTCGTCTACATGCTCCTGGTGGTGTTCTTCGTCCTCTCCCTGTTCCACACCATCCAGTCCATCTCTCACTTCGAACTCTTCACTCAACTCATGGTGGAGACCATCTTTGTCAGCACCTGTTTCGTCAACATATCCACGTTCTTTCTCCTGTCCAAGCGAATCAAACTGTTGCTCCACATCATG
>NW_007401548.1:0-795 GCF_000475195.1 Diaphorina citri | reverse complement strand
TTAGCAAATTAAAACTGGCGAAAATGTTTCCCTCCTAGGTATACTATAGGTAATAAGCACCTATTTGGAATGCTTGCATTGCACTATTATAGGTACATATACATTTCTACTGCAACTCATTTTCCTCACAAGGCTAAGTGGGCCGCAATATCCAGCAGTATTGATCATTTGAAACAAAATCTTCACCAGAAATCTATCCCAGGTCTTCAGCAGTGACCACTATGGACTTGTATGTTTGATCGTCTGTAGCTACGAACTACCTTAATACATCCATCAAGGTACCCACACCATGTTCAACGTTGCTTAACATAAGTGTTCTCTCAGGAGCCAATGTACGCAAGATCGCGTCTGCTTTGCGCTGATATTTCTTTCATTTTAATATTAGTAAGATAACAGCCCGTCCTTCCTTTATTATTAATTAAGTACGGAACTGTAGGTATTTCTTCTATTTCCTAGACTAGAGGCACCTCTACCTACCTTCCTGGTGGTACCTATACTCTTCAGAAAGACATTATACCTACCTAACAATGTTGAAATAAGTTGCCAACCAATAAATAAGAAGTACCTACCTACCTACTACGTATCATATTCTTCAAAAAGGCCTTACTTCATTCAATAAAAATATTGCTCATTGACTTTGAAATTTAATGAAATCGTGTTTCTATTTCTAGACATGAAGCAAGAAGAAAAAATTTCAACTGAAGAGAGAAGACATAGAGAAATTGTGAGAGACAAAGTTTGTAGTTTATTTCAAATGTTAAAATCCTAATCCCAAATAAAAATAAAGTAACTTTT
>NW_007401547.1:0-795 GCF_000475195.1 Diaphorina citri | reverse complement strand
TATTGGTAACAAAGATATTGATTGTTTGGGTATTGGTTAGCAAAGATATCTTGATTGTTTGGGTATTGGTAACAAAGATATTGATTCCCTTTTGTGCGCGGTTTTTGTTTGGATGGTGGGGTGAGTAGGAGTTTTGATATTTTGTTCATCTATTGGTAAAAGATATCTTGATTGTTTGGGTATTGGTAACAAAGATATTGATTCCCTTTTGTGCGCGGTTTTTGTTTGGATGGTGGGATGAGTAGGAGTTTTGATATTTTGTTCATTTGGTTTTCTTGGTGTTCTCGCTACCCGGATTAGAATTTTCAATTTTTACTTTTAGGCTTACAAGTTATGGATACCCGAAATATTTGATTTCAAGAAGAAAGAATTAAAAAAAAAAGAAAGAAGATTGGAGGGAGAGAGAGAGAAAGAGCAAAGATAATAAAATAAACAGTAGGAGTACGAATATCCAAAGTTCTACAAGTATGGTCATCACATAAATCGCTAACATTACAAGATGAAAGTAGACAATACGAATACCCAATCCCCGGAATGTGATAGGTTGAAACTCTGTACAAAGAACAGAAAGACAACTCCTCAGACGCACTACGTGAAGATAAATTACAATCCTAAATCAAACAGCAACGTCAAAACATTCAAACCTCTACAACAACAAAGCAACAATAACAACAATTTCAACAACATTCCTTTTATGTACTACATTAAACTTATTTTTTTTTTTTATTTTTTGTCGGAGAGCTTTCAAAATGGCGTCGTTTTGAGTATTCCGAATACCTTTCGTTTCTCTGAACA
>NW_007401546.1:0-795 GCF_000475195.1 Diaphorina citri | reverse complement strand
CTAATTGTGAAAACTCCTTCTTGCGTTTAACCTAACCCTATAATAACACTGGTCACTGCTCGTTTGTGCCAGTTCCTTCGGTAGCAATATTCCATGGACGTGACTTCTGCACAAGTACCCTCTACTGCTCTAGTAGAAGGTTAGTCTTATCCGAACGGTATGAATGTCAATAAGGACTCATAATATTAGGTACTGACATTTTAAGAGTTCCAATCTTATATTTCAGAAGATAAGGTACTGCGAACAGTTGGGAACGACGCCTCCAATTCTGACATGAATTCCACGGACACATCAGATAGTACACTCAAAGCTGGCGACTCTTCCAGCTGCCCTTGTGAGAGCAAAACCAGGTCAGTAACGAAATTGAAATAAGCCCTGTTAACATTTGTCGTGAGGTCAATCCGATTTTTTCACGAATAAGAAGGTTCCTGTTCACATTGGACGACACGATTTTTGTCAAACTTATGAAAATTATATAGAGTCTAGATAGAGGGTTTCTATTATTTCCATAGGTTTGGTTTTGTAGCCGACTACGCTCTACTAAACGCTCGTTTCTACCTGTGAGTTTTATCCGATTTCTTTTTTTCGAATGTCCTGTGGGCAATGTACCTAATTTAAATGAGAGTCCTCCCACTACACACTACACGATTTTTTTTCCGAACGACACAAAATATCCTGTAGGCAACATAATTTAGATGAGTGTTTCCACTACACACTACACGATTTTTTTCCGAACGACACAAAATGTCCTGTAGGCAATATAATTTAGATGAGAGTGTTCCCACTACACACGAC
>NW_007401545.1:0-795 GCF_000475195.1 Diaphorina citri | reverse complement strand
TTCCTCATCGTCCACGTTTCCGCTCCATACAGCACCACACTCCATACGTAACACTTTGCAAATCTCTTCCTCAGCTTCTCTATAGATCTATAGAAGACAGTTTAGATTTTAGAACTGAAGAGGGCCTAGATTCCTCGAACAAAAGATGGGTAGGACTCTCTGTTCCCGTGTCAAAGAATATTGCCAATATGCCAATACATATTATAAGGACAACAAGAACAGCAGATTTTAGATTTGATAATTACGATCTTACCTGTTAATCGATCGAGGAAAATTCTGGTGTACTTATCAACCACATCCACACTGCATTTAACAGAGCAAGTTTTGTAAATCAGGGTGGCAAAACTCAGTATGGAGGCATGTTTGGTTTCGTCTTCGATATTATCCTTTTTGTCTTCTAGCCACAAAAGATCCTGTAAGAATATGTGAAGAATATTATAACAAGGAAATTCAAAATATGCGTTGTCGATTGTTTGAACCATCCGATCACTGTACAACAAACGGCTCAAAATATCTCCACTACTTTAAAGGGACTTTTTGTCCCTTACTGGCAGTTTAAACAAGATAGGTATACCTACATTTGATTTTGGTATTATTCGATTCCAGATTCCATACACAATACATGAATGTAGTTGCGCCTACGCTACGGCAAGTGTAAACCTTAAATATTTATGGTTATAACAGCACAGAAAGAATAATACAAGTATCAAGGTTACCAACCTCACATTGAGCAAGAAGCTCTTCCGTGGGATGTCTCAAATAGAACGGAAAAGTTGACAAAAGTCTTTGAGCAAT
>NW_007401544.1:0-795 GCF_000475195.1 Diaphorina citri | reverse complement strand
TTCTCGCATTCTGATTGGTTCTTTCATTTTGGGTTGATGACTCATTGCTGCCATATCCATCTGGATAACGTATACCTAGGACTTAGTAACATGTAATTTATTATGCAAAAGGTATTATGCGATTATTAATTTATTATGCAAAAGGTTCCGGGTTCGATTAATAATGGTGTATAGTGTGTCCAGATCAATGTGACAGCAAAAAAAATAGGCCTTGTTGCCAAACATGTCACATGTGCAATGGTAGAGAATCTTTACAACGGGAAGGTATATTGCACAGTGCTTCCTCCGACAGTGAAACAAAGTCAGGTAAGGCGATGTCCACCTTACCTGTTCTGGAATCCAACCTCTGAACTTAGAGCTACCTCTGCATTTTAAAAGAGATATCAAAAGTTTATCAAAAATAGACCTTTACCTGAATTGCAACAATACGAGTATAAGGATTTCCTGTAATCTGATTGGTTCCTTCATTTTGGGTTGATGACCCATTGCTGTCACATTGATCTGGATGAACTATAGGAAAATATACTCTCGCAGGTATGTTTGTATTAGGTATGTAGGTGGGTGGGTATTGGGTACCTATACATACTCATTGGTATTTGGATTCCTTTGACATTTCAACGGGTTACTTTCTGCTAGGGCCTTCCTCTTCCTTGTCTTCCTTCTCTTCTACCTTCAATGATGTTGACTACGAAGTTATTATGCCTGTATAGGTAAAGGTATATGCCCGATCCATTTGTGTCTTCTTTGTTCTAATATATTCCAGATCTGTCTCTTCTCGTTTACCATTTCTAGCAC
>NW_007401543.1:0-795 GCF_000475195.1 Diaphorina citri | reverse complement strand
AAGAAGAAGAAGAAGAAGAAGAAGAAGAAGAAGAAGAAGAAGAAGAAGAAGAAGAAGAAGAAGAAGAAGAAAAGTTAAAGAAGGACAAAAAGAGAGAGAAAAAAGAGGAAGGAAAAAAGTATGAGCGAGAAAGAGAGAGAGAGAGAATTGAAGAGGAAAGAAAGAGGGATAGGGGAAAAAAAACGATTAAACGGCGTAGAAAAGAATAAAAAGCTATGTGGAAGGCGTTATGGATGAAGGAGAAGGGGAAAAAGAGACAGGAGAGGGAGAAAAGAGGAGAAAGGAGGGAAAACAGGGGAAAAAGAGGAGAAAGGAGGGGGGGAAGAGAAGACAGGAGAGGGAGAAAATAGGAAGAGGGAGAGAAGAGAAAAAGGGATAGAAATGCATTTTCCAAAGCTCATAAAGTTTTATGTTTATTTCTGTTCAAGTCTGGGAGAGTATAAAGTAAATTATTGAACTCCTTTGTATTACATCAAGCCGGAGAGAGAGGGAGAGAGGGGAGAGAGAGAGAGAGAAGGGGAGGGAGAGAGATGTCGAGTCAGAAAGGGAAGAAAAAGAGCAAAGTTATGTTTTGTCAGAGGCGGCTGGAAGGTTTATCTAAGGGAATAAGGGGATTGGATGTTGAGGACCAAATTACTCCACCTCGAAGGAAACTTGTCTCAGGGACAAAATGAAGCTATCTTTCATTGTAAAGTAAGGTAGAATGTAGCCGTCAAAACCTTTATCGTAAAACGTCTCTGCACATGCAGAAACACTGTTATCAAAAAAAAAAAAAAAAAAAAAAAAAAAAAAAAA
>NW_007401542.1:0-795 GCF_000475195.1 Diaphorina citri | reverse complement strand
TCTTATCTCGTGCATCGTCTATTGGTGTTAATGTACTCTTTCCTGCGTTCAATGGATTGGTTCAGTGGTTGTCTACTATATGATACCATATCTGCTGGATGTCAGGTTTTCTGTCACGTGTCTATTTTCTATTAGAAGACTGACTCGGCTGTTGTTCACAGAATAGGGTCTGATATTGACTCGGTTTGAGTTGATTTGGTTTTACAATGTTACGATTGACATGACAACTGTCAAGTTCGTTGTAATCTAGGAATAAGTCTCCAGAAACAGATAATAATATGGAATTTCAGCACCTCCAAGAGTATTACGTATTTCCAAAATTCCATAGCACAAGCTGCACAAGAGTCATTTCAAAACAACAACAATGGAATAGAAAGAAACAAGGTAGCTAAAGGTAGCTAGGTTTAGCTAAAGATAGTTTGGTTTCATGGTATGCCTAGTATGTATTATAGATCTTCAGCACTTCATCGATTTTCAGGTCAGTGGCAGGCTTTCAATCATGTGCGGAAGAAGATATTTTACCTATTTCTCCATAAAAATTTCAGATATTCTTCCGTCTTTAGAAATTCTTTTATTTTATTATTATTTTCGCTTTTGTAAACCCATGACAGAAAAACTTGTACAGAAATTTGTGTTGTCTGCGATATTGTCTTTTGACAATTTAGTCACTTATAATAATAATAATAATGTAGTTCGATAAAGAAATAGGTTATTTAAATAAAATCATTTTAGAAAGTCGAATTTCTTTCCATGATCTTGAACTTGGTTGTCCCAGTACGCCGTAGTAGGTACTCT
>NW_007401541.1:0-795 GCF_000475195.1 Diaphorina citri | reverse complement strand
ATGTGCTATTATTTCGTCTATTATTTTGTCTCAGTTTCTCTCATTACTGCCCTCAGCCTTACTATTACCTATGTAATGTACATGTGCTCTGTACAGGTATGATCTATAGGTAAATTATTATTGTACTGTAGGTATCAGACTACTCCAAGTAATGAACTCCGTATTGTAAAGAAATTTGATCCTTAATTCCCTCGCCCATTCCTCTCTCTCTCCCTCTGATTCTCTCTCTCTCTGACTCTCTCTCTCTCTTTCTATATCTTTTTATCTCTCTGATTCTCTTTCTCTAGTGTCAAATCGTTGTTATTGGAGAACCTCCCCATTTGTAGCGCATATTACATTTGAAAAATGAAACCATCGATAGTGAGAGAGAGAGAGAGAGAAAAAGAAAGAGAGAGAGAGAGATTCTCACGGCCTTTGGAAGATATAATGTAAATCAAAAGTGTCCCTGAGGCTCGAAAAATGTACAGTTCGGCCGCTATTTAAGGCCATTACTTTGAAGAAGGCCCAAAAGAGTTCGCTGTTCTCATGGCTTTAGATTTCTACCTAAGTCGCTCAAACTTTTAACAGAGAGATTTGATAACACACTCAGTCTTTTATCTGTCTCACCACTCAATCGACAGTACGTTATACTTACAGGCTTTCCGGTAGGTTTTGGCAAGTATAAAATATCTCTCTGCTGAAAGAAAAAAGAGGATAGGAAAATGAAGGAGGGGTGAAAAAAGGTTCAATGCCTCCCTAGTTATAAGACAATCTCCTTTTCAAAAAGAAAGTCTGTTGAAACCTTTTCGGCAAAAA
>NW_007401540.1:0-795 GCF_000475195.1 Diaphorina citri | reverse complement strand
ACAATTTATTGTGATCATCATTCTTCTTCAAAAATTGAAAGAAGAAAAGCACAGAGAAATTGTTTTCTTGACTTTTGTACTTGAGTGTCCCATTCATTTATGAATTATGATTCATTGATAAGAAGATAAAGGCTCTTGGAATCAATCGGTTATCATTTGTAATAGGAGTGATTTGCCTATTTGTCATTTATTTCGAAGTTGAACTAAAAGCTACTTACGGTTTCATGTCAACTTTGCTAGGTACTTATGGAGAAATTGGTTCTGAAACAAACAAAATCATTTTAAACATAATGTTGTCAATACGTAAAAATCACATATTTTACACTTACACCTACTCGTAGGTAAGTGCATACTAAAATTATCATTTTTTTCTCAAGAGAATCATCTACAAATGGATTATTTTGTTTGAAATTTCAAATTACTTTAGATTTTCAATTTCCCACCCCCTGCGATTTGTTAATCTTGAAAAATTACCATCACCCTCCACAAAAGACAACATAAAATCCAATGTACCTACCTACATACTAAATTTGTATGTTATAACTTTTTAAGCACACAAAAACATGAATATATACATAATTTTTCTTGCTCATGAACCACTTCTAATCAAAGTTTTTTTTCTTTGGACTTTTGGACTACGATAAACGTTTGAGAGAACATTTGCCACCGTATTATGCTAAATTGTACCTATGTTTTTATATGCTTGTCCCTTCTTGCTAAAAGCACACAAGAGAAAAGCGAATGTTTTCCCTGACGCATTCGACAAATAAGTCTTGTCTGAGGTTCTGTCAAAAC
>NW_007401539.1:0-795 GCF_000475195.1 Diaphorina citri | reverse complement strand
GTACTGATTTTCTTTAATCACGATCGAATAAACTACGGGCTAAAAAATTCCCGGAGGGACGGACCCAGCTTGTTACCTATGTACCTTTCTATGTATTTCTGATTCGATTACCTACATTGATGCACTTATTGGTGTCAAGTTGTATTGAGCACCTAACTTTCATGCATAACTTCCTTGAGTGAAATTGGCTGGAGTTGGGTTCCTTTGAAAAAGTTTAAACTTGAATAATGAGTAGTGAATCATTTTGTGGAAAGAATAGCTAGATAGGTATCTAGAATATACCTACATAGAACTAAAAATAGGTAATAATTTTCCTCTCGCAGTAAGGAAGTACCTGGTATCGGGGATGCTTCTGTAAAGGAAAGCCTGTGGGATGAATTTGGTTTTCAAGTCTGCAATGATGGGAGTATTAAAAAGGACATACATCATACATCATACACAACTTTTTGGGAACTCCAAAGAAACGAGCCTTCATATTTCTCAACATAAAAAAAGCACTGAAAAAGTATAAAAAGGTATCGGGGATGCTTCTGTAAAGGAAAGCCTGTGGGATGAATTTGGTTTTCAAGTCTGCAATGATGGGAGTATTAAAAAGGACATACCACATACATCATACACAACTTTTTGGGAACTCCAAAGAAACGAGCCTTCATGTTTCTCAACATAAAAAAAGGCACTGAAAAAGTATAAAAAAATATGCCTAAAAAAGAAGCACATCCAGAAAACACATAATTGATTGTTGATTGAATTGCAACAGGGGCTTTCCTTTCAAATTTTCAGCCTCCGGGACTATAA
>NW_007401538.1:0-795 GCF_000475195.1 Diaphorina citri | reverse complement strand
CATGTAAATCCACCAAAAAAGGTACATATTTAACGTACCCTATCTACCTAAATCTTTTGTACTAACACTTGAATTGTAGGTACAAAATTATTTTGTTTAAAGCTACAGAGAGTCACACAAAAAGATTAACTGTGTACAGAGTATCTTTGGGTTGTAACTGTTGTAAGTAAAAACTGTTGGTAGCTCGGAGTTCAAAACGATGGACAGTTTTTGCCCTGTACCTATAGGTATAAGGGCTACAGGGTTGAAGTTAGAAAATAAATAATACCTAACACTTCTTTCAGGAATATATTTTCCTTTTGGTCAAATCGGACTCTTTTAAGGGTGAAGCTGGAGATCAAAAGCGCCAATTCGCAGTCTTGACCAAAGAATTGGATTTTCCTAATAATTGACGCAAGAATCGATCATCCATTTGATTATTGCCCAATTGTTGTTGTTGTTGTTGCCCTGTCCTCCCAAAATATGACCCCAAAAAATGGAGCACAGGCCCCAAATGCATGTGCTTCATTTAGCTTCCGAGTGCGCTGATATTTTCAGAATAGAACTCAGAATAAAAGACAACGAGGGTGACCACTTGAAAATCCACCTAACACAGGAGGTCTCATCTATTTTTGGAAGTTTGACTTTTGGAACTTTTCAAAACTTTTCACATCAGAACACTTCAAAGGAAACAAAAAGTTAATTTTATCATTAAAATTTATGGAATCTCAGGTACCTACGAGTACCCAGTAGGTACCTACCTACTTCAAACAATGACTGGTGCAAACAAAAAGTCGTTATAAAAAAAAAAAAAAA
>NW_007401537.1:0-795 GCF_000475195.1 Diaphorina citri | reverse complement strand
AAGACTTGAGATTAGAAATTCTTGGAGTGGCCCGGGTTTCCCTTTTTACGGAAATTTACAATGTAGATTCATGTCTTCCGACTCTAAAGGAAGCAGTAATGATCCTCCACCTAAGAAGGATAAACCAAAATGTGGGAGCACTCGAGATGAGCCTACGAAAGAAAACAAACCATGCAAAGAGACCAAACCAAAGTGCCACCCAAGAAGGATAAACCAAAATGTGAGAGCACTCGACATGAGCCTACGAAAGAAAACAAACCATGCAAAGAGACCAAACCAAAGTATAAGAAATCTAGTGAGCTAACTCAGAGTAGTCAACATAGCCCTGATAGTTTAGGCAAAACAGAAAGACAGACGCTAAATATGGGGGTGATAGTGGTCCATGGGGTAAGCTGTTTGGTATCCTTGCTCACGAAGTAAGACCGCAGGTCCGGATCTTTACCAAGACTGAAAACGAGAGTTAGACGACAAAATTAAATGAATTTTCAATTTTTCTGATATCCATCGCCATCTAAATCACAAAAGTCTAGTTAGCTTGGAAGGTAGAGTATGTGCCTTGTAAGCCCTAGGCCGCAGGTTCGATTACCGCCCGGGGCGGATTTTATCCTGAAGGGATAAGGTTCGTTCTCGGAACTGTTGTCTTTCTCATATCCTGTCTTCCTTCTCTCTTCGATTTCGGGACGAGGTAATTATGCAGAAGTCACGTCCATGGAAAAGTAATTGTGAAAACTCCTTCTTGCGTTTAACCTAACCCTATAATAACACTGGTCACTGCTCGTTTGTGCCAGTTCCTTT
>NW_007401536.1:0-795 GCF_000475195.1 Diaphorina citri | reverse complement strand
TTTGTTACTTATTTAATTTTACACTTTTACTATAATTTTCTTACTAAAATAAGCCAACCTTTTGTAAAAAAATGTTTAGTAGTTACCTTCAAGGCATAATTTCACAAGGACACGAAGCGACGTAGAAAACAGCAACTTCAGAAAAAGCTAGCATATTTTATTTTCATTACTGTAAATATGGAAAAAATAGACAAGCTATCAAAATAACTTTGAACTATCAGTAAACTTGAACATGAACACGATACCAAAAGTTGGAAAACTTTTAGGAAGGAATCGAGGTCCGATCGATATGAGAGTTATGAATACACTGAAGCAAGAAAGGCCAGTTCGGGCCAGGGTTCGGCTACCTAGGTAACTACCTGAAAACTAAACCGAAAATATTTCTTATGGGAAAGTTCGGAATAAGGAAAATACACGGGGAAAATGGAACTAAAATGATGACGTAGGAGGAAAATTATGTAGGAGGGGAGGAGTGAGTGCTTCTCAAAGTGGGTCGAGATGCAGCTCTGACCTAAAATAGAAATTGATGAAATCAAATGATAACGTTTGAGGAAATTGAAAATCCAATGAAGATGAAATTAAATTACAGGGTAGGTAGTTACATAGTAAGATAAGATAAGATAAGACAACTTTTTTGTGAACGCCCATTTTCAAGTGAGTATGCAAAAAGCTAAACTTTGTCTAAACTGTATTCACTATTCATTCTATCGATCTTGGTTAATTCTTCACCAAAATTTGGTTTACAACTTTATTTATATGAACGCCTGTTTTCAAGTAAGTATGCAATGTGCTAAA
>NW_007401535.1:0-795 GCF_000475195.1 Diaphorina citri | reverse complement strand
CCTTTCTTCCCCCCCCCCCCCCTCTCTCTCTCTCTCTATCCCTCTTCCTCTTAGTCTTTTTTTTCTTAGTCTTCTTCTTCTTCTTCTTCCTCTTATGCTTTTCCTTCTTCTTCCCCCGTTTAAATTCTGTACCTACTTCTTCAATTGCTCTATCTTTCTCTCCACTTCGTCTTGTTTTTTTTCTTTTTTTTTACTTTTTTTGTCTTTCTCCCTCTTTTCTTCTTTTTCTTACTTTTCTACCTCGGTTCTACTCTTTCTCTTCCTTCACCCACACCTTACTTTTTTCTTATCCATTGTTCACTTTTCTTCTTTTACACTCTTGCTCTACTTCTTCTTCTTCGTTGGTACTTCTTTTAATTTTCCTTCGTCTTCTTTTACTCTCCTTCTTTCTCCTTCTTCTTCTTCCTCTTCTTCTTCTCATTCTTCTTAGAGATTTACTCCCTATGACGTCAGAATACATGTTTGTCTTTTCTCTATCTTCCTTTACCGTCTTTTCTCTCTCTTTTCCACTACCAACCCTATTTGTATACCGTCAGATTGATTGGCAAGGGGACAGACTGTCGGACTACGTCGTATGTATCATTTTATGTGTTCCGGAGATGCCCGGATTGCCCGAACCCTTCCCGAACTTCTGCGAACATAGAAGACTGGAGTAAAGTACTACATCCGTACCTACGAGTACTACCAAGGTGATTTTGTTCCTCCATTTTCTATTCCATGGGTTTTGTTCATTCACAGTATAAGATGGGTTTTGTTCATTCACAGTACAAGATGGGTTTTGTTCATTCACAGTAC
>NW_007401534.1:0-795 GCF_000475195.1 Diaphorina citri | reverse complement strand
AATCCAAAATAATAAAGAATTAGATCTTCCTACCAACCTATTGTATCTTCTGATCCTCTATTTTCAATGTTGAAAAAAATAATACATTCGAAAAAAATAACCTGTTGACTACACTGAAAAACGAGCACAGGAACTAGGCATCTCCACCAATTTCGTTTCTATTGCACATTGCATATTCAAGTAATTATACGGCACTCATACAAATCATCGCCTCATTCTAAAGACTTCGTTATACCTACTACCTAACTACATCTTGGTCTTAGTTGGTATCCGGATGTGTGACCATCTGGGAAATCACGTGCTGTTAGCTTTTCTTTGTAATACGAAAAGTTCTTTCAGTTTCCTCTCTACCAATCTACTTTCTGCTCTCCCAAAATTTCTCTCTCCCAAAATTTACTTAATTCTCTTCTTTTCCTGGTAAACAGGAGGGCGTGGGTTCAATCCCAGCCGAGGTATGGAATTTTATCCTCAATATAATTTGAGAATTTGACCACAATAATAGTAGTAGCCTACTGCTGGAGTAAAGGGACTTTTCAGTCCTATGCGAGCAGTATAAATAAGCACTATTATTATTACTCACGCTGGGTGAGGTTAATGTGAATAAACGCGGTTAGCCTGTTGCCGAATGGAGGTCAAAACCCTCGTCACTAAAAATCTCCTTCGTTATACAGTGACGTTCAACACCAAAAAAAAGTTCACTTCCCCTTGCATTCAAGTAGGAAGATGTTTTTGACCTTTGGGCTCCAGAGTACCCTCATACGTCACCAGTAATGCCTTACATACCTACGCACTTCT
>NW_007401533.1:0-796 GCF_000475195.1 Diaphorina citri | reverse complement strand
TCTGGTGTTCTCTTGTTGATCCAGCACCTAAATGGGATGTATTGTCATTTCTCGTCCATCTATTGAGAGGTATACCTGCTACGGGATGGGCATTCTACGACACAGACAACACGAGTCTAATGTAGCAGTTGTTTCAGTGGTACGAAATAAAAACGGCGGTGAACACCCTCTCTTGCTAAAGGAATAGCGTAAGCGCTAGGCCGCGGGTTCGATTCCCGCCCGGGGCGGATTTTATCCTGAACGGATAAGGTTCGTTCTCGGAACGGCTGGCTTTCTATCCTGTCTTCCTTTTCTCTTCCCTTTCGGGACGATAAGACCTTGGTACCTACTCTCGGCAGTTACAGTTCCCTCTATCCTCTGTCAAACCTCTTCAAAAAGATAATTATGGAATAGAATAGAATATACCTTGTTTATCCTGCCAGAATGAGACTGAAAAGTCCCTTTACTCCCTCAGTCTAAACATCAAGGTCTTATATGTATTTCATAGGTATAGTTTAAATACATATTGTGTGAATAAAAAAACCTTGTTTAAATTATAAGAAAGAAAAAAAAATATAGAGAAACCGTAATGGAATTGCATGTGGGTTTCTGATGAGTCAGAAAGTGGAACTTGGCATGTCGCACGACCCTACTATTACCTGTATACCTACTCTCAGAGAGGTTTTTACTGTTTACAATGACTAGAAGAAGAGTGAAAGTTTTTTCAGTGTCCCAATACTCGAACCAACGTACCTCCTATACAGTTGTATTGTATAGTCAGATTAGTCAGTCGCGAAGCCAAGGTGCTCACAAGCCA
>NW_007401532.1:0-796 GCF_000475195.1 Diaphorina citri | reverse complement strand
AAATTATTTAATTTTTTTTCCTTTTTAGTTTTTTTTATTATTATTATTTTAGGGTCTACTTTTTGTTACTGCTCAGGTCAATCGGAATTGAAGTCATTATATTCCAATTGAACGGGGTGCAATAGTCCTACGTACTGGACTCCGCACACGGGAATTTCGCCAGAAAAGATCCTCATTTCGATGTAATATAATTTCAATTGAAATGTATTCCAAGTATAAATGTAGCCTCGGGCGGGAATCGAACCTAATGTTGGGGTAGGCCAAGGTAACTGGGCTTAAAATAACGTGATTTGCCCAGTCGGTCATTGAAATAAATAAAAGCCACGAAGGTACAAAAACAGCTATGAAATGAGCCAGGTAGATGTGTACATAGTTACATACGTATGTATGCAGTTAGGTAGTTATCTACACGAGGTATTTCGAATTCCAGCTCAATGCTCTTGAATCCGAAATAAAATAAGTCCTCCCCCAATGTATGTATAGGTAAGGGTCAGCTAAGCAAAATCTCTCAATAGATTCAGTTGACATTCAAAGCTCTGCACCAATGAGTTTGATTAAATTAGGGGACAAGGGGACATACATAGGTAGTACCTACATATTATGTACCTACTGTTGGAACAAACCTATACAGTTCTATCCTTTTCCTATGCTATTTCAAATGGGAAGGTTTTTTCTCTCCCTCAAAGTAGGGTTTCCTCCCTAAATAGATTTATACCTGGCAATAACCTCGCTCATGAAATTTAGAGCTCACGAGATATCATTGAATTACACGCTTGGCGGCATTTCGGCCGCCAAA
>NW_007401531.1:0-796 GCF_000475195.1 Diaphorina citri | reverse complement strand
AAAAACCGACATGAACACTCAGATGTTCAAATACGTGCAAACAAAACAATTCGTATATTTTATCAGAATGCTCGAAGTCTGGTCAGAAAAACCCACAAATTTCTTCCAAGTTTGTTATCTGAAGACTATGACGTGGTTGCTATCACAGAATCCTGGTTGTCACCAAAAATAAACTCGAGAGAATTATTTGACTCGCGATATGAAGTGATTAGACAAGACAGGGATTTATCTGCTACAACTAAAGAATGTGGTGGTGGAATAATAGTAGGTATAAAAAGCGAAATTCCAGTCATCCCTTTGACACACTGGAATGTAAGTAACCAGACCACTGAAACATTATGGTTCAAATGCACTTTACACAGTCAGGAGGTATACGTGGGAGTATGCTATTTTCCTTCTCCCCTAAAACCGGAGACCTTGCAAAACTTCGCGGATTGGCTCTCCCTCCAAACTGAACTTACACAAAAAAGACTCATACTTGTGGGTGATTTCAACATTCCTGAATACCTATCCTATACTAAAAGTGACAATCCTCCATACTCTGCATCTATGCTTCACCTCAATAGGATACTAGGTATGTTTCAACTTGAATCACTTAATAAAATTGAAAATGGTATGGGTAGAACACTTGACTTATTTCTAACTAATTTCGATCAAGAAAAAATTGGTCGGAAAAAACTAGCCTTTACTACTGTTGAAGAAGAAATAGGCCTTGTAGATATAGACCAACATCATCCTGCATTTGTAGCCACCATAAAATTAGGTAAAGGTGAGACTCAACAAAAAGGCCCACTAT
>NW_007401530.1:0-796 GCF_000475195.1 Diaphorina citri | reverse complement strand
GAGAAGCGCGGAACACGTACTATGACCAGTGCGAAACCCTGATTGAAAGGTGTTGAAAAGATTGTGCTGGTTAAGATACCTTGAGAAGCGCGGAACACGTACTATGACCAGTGCGAAACCCTGATTGAAAGGTGTTGAAAAGATTGTGCTGGTTAAGATACGAGGTAATTCGCTGGCATATCATCCGCTCCAGTACCTTCGATATTGAACAGAGTAAACTGATGGGACGATAGTCAGAGGCACTGGACGGATTCCTGACTTTTGGAATCGGCCGGACAAGCGCACGTTTCCATATTTCGGGAAAAGTTTTGGAGCTAATCGATAGATTGAATATGTGAAGGATAACAGGTGAAACAATGTCCAGCATACGGGTGAGATAACAAAGGGGGATTTGGTCATAGCCCATTGATGAGGGGTGTCCTTTTTTCAGACACTTGTGTAGATCGGAAATGGTGAATTCTTGGAAACTGAAAACAGCCCCATCAGGCGCTGGGAGGGCAGAATAATGTGAAGAAGTGGCATCGATGAGGAATTGTGGGGGTTGAGGTACTGATGAAAAGGACTCCACGAGTTCATCAGGATTGGCATCGATGAGGGATTGTGGGGGTTGAGGTACTGATGAAAAGGACTCCACGAGTTCATCAGGACTAAGAAGAATGTCGCATTCCTTAGTTTTGGGGAGAATCTTCTTCACATTTTTATGAAATTCTTCTTGGGAGAGGTCTGGGGGGAATAGAGAATGTGCGTACCGCAGTTTGGCATTCCGTATCATCTGTTTAGCTCTGTTCCGAGCTGA
>NW_007401529.1:0-796 GCF_000475195.1 Diaphorina citri | reverse complement strand
CAAAGTATTTGCCTACTTGAATATTCACGAAAATTCCCAACCTACTAAGACTTTTTCACATTTTTTCCAGGGTAGAATGGTTATATACTTAGATATCTCATTCTCCACATGACAAGGGGAACACAAATCTTCACGAAAAACACCCCCCCCCAAAGTCCTTCAAATTAACCAATCTATCAAGAAGAAGGAATAGAAACGCAAACATTCAAAAGTTTTAATCTACAACCTGCTTCACGCGGAAGCATTGTGCTTTCCTCAATGTTGATGACAAGTAGATTTCATCGCTCCTGATTTTACTCCCTCAAAGGCTGTGTTTCCCGGAAGTCACAATATTGTTGCGGTTAGGAAATATGTGGTCTAATAAAGTAAAACGCAAAAGCAATAGTTTTATAAGCTAAAACTGCTAAAATTCTATGGGTGGGTTCCACCGAACTACTTTTTAGTCCTTTACAGAGTTTACAGCCTGTTTTTAATAGTCCTGTTGAGTCTCCACAAATCAAATGGAACTTAACAGGCCTTCTAAGGGCTGAAAAATACTGGTGAATTCCACCCTATAAGTTTTTCTGTGAAATTTATAATTGTACAAAATCTTTGTTAGAACTACGAGTATTGTGGTCTAATAATGCAATTTAGTGATGATACACGAGTAGTTGAATAAAGTCCATGAGTATTTCTGTGTTAGGAGTAGATATTACAAGGGGAAGACCTAGGGAGGGGTTGGTAGGGGGGCTACCCTCTCGGGTTTCAACATTATGAAAAATCCATGTGCAGGACAACAGCTATTCATGGAATTTTT
>NW_007401528.1:0-796 GCF_000475195.1 Diaphorina citri | reverse complement strand
TTTGGCAACTAACGATTTCCTATTTGAATTTGTGTATCCGTTGGAGCAGGCTTGAATCAAACTGACTCATTCTTCTAGCATCTTCAGGTTGATCACTACCAATACTTTCGTTTGATTTACTACTGCATTCCATATCAAGGTATTTGGGTACAAACCCAGTATGAAACCATGGTAGATATAGATCTATTTAAAGATCTTATAGCGAATCATACCGCTCCTAATCTCTCATGTAGAAGGAGAACCATTGAACCTGCTGTTTATCAAAGTCATTGGGGTGCACCTTTTCTTTGTTGTGACTAAATACCTTTCTCATGCTAGTATGCATAGTATTTTCATTCAAACAATAATTGTCGTTTTTTGGGGTCTCATGCTTCCTTTTCTTTGTCTAGTAATTCCCGGTCTGATCCAATAAGTAGAATACAGGTAGCTTCTTATTCTTTTACGTTTTATACAGGATTTGCAAGAAGACGATCTTCTTCTTCATGTGCCTATTTGTTTTGAATATTGTCGACCATTCTTGCTATGACTTTATAGAACCATGTCCTCAGGTTTTTCAAATTTTCATCCATGATATTCTTTTTCTCGGCTCTCTTTTACCGTACACTTTCCCTTGGAAAAAAGGGTCTTAGGCGCTTGCATTTTGTGTTTGTATCTTCATCATTGTCCCAGAAAGGAATACATCAAGTTGCAATGGCCTCATATGAGAGGATACATGGAGTAAGTGACATAGAGTCAATAGTGTCTGTCTATAATAAATAGAATGAAGATAACCAGACACTTGATGGTCTACTTTCAT
>NW_007401527.1:0-796 GCF_000475195.1 Diaphorina citri | reverse complement strand
GTAGCGTATACTGTTACATTTACATTAGGTTTGTAAATAGATAGATTGCCACTATTGATCATTTCTACTTCCGAGAGCTCTGTAGCGGAAGTTTTGTAATCGCCTTTGAATATTCTTTGGGAGATTCTTTAGAAGAGAGAAAGAATTTCATTATTTAGGTATCCAAAATACCCCACAAAAGGTCAACTGAGGGCAGAGATTTTCGGCAAAATTGGACAGACCAGTCTAGCGGAAGTTTTGTAATCGCCTTTGAATATTCTTTGGGAGATTCTTTAGAAGAGAGAAAGAATTTCATTATTTAGGTATCCAAAATATTCCAGTAACTACATATTATCTAAATACCCCACAAAAGGTCAACTGAGGGCAGAGTTTTTTGGCAAAATTGGACAAAACAGCCAAAGTAACAACGACAAAGTAGCCGACTTTGAAACCCTCAAAAAGTACAGTATACTATTGGATCATAAATATGCATGTGTAAAACCGACTTTGAAACCCTCAAAAAGTACAGTATAATATTGGATCATAAATATGCATGTGTAAAATTTGATGTGTGATAAGCACATTATTTTGTTTACTATTCAAACTTAATGTGATGCGAGACACACATGATCCTATTCCAAGCAAAATGCACATTATTGTAGTCGGATTTTCGGATTAATCTAATGAAATTATTGTCATCCCCCATGATTATTGTTATTCTATCTATGTATTGTGTACTTGTATATCTCCTAATATCAATGAATAGTCTAATCAAAACTAATCTAAATTTCCAGTTTGATTTAAGATCACATTAGGA
>NW_007401526.1:0-796 GCF_000475195.1 Diaphorina citri | reverse complement strand
TACACCCTTGGTAGGTAAGTATAGTTCTTCCTCTTCTTTTCCTGGCTATACAATAATCTATTGTAGTGACTCATCGTTTCCCAAACACACTGCACTGTGTAGACGCCACCTCGTTATCACAAAACCACCACAAGCATAAACAAACCTACGAGTACTATTGTTTTGTTGATAAATATGTAGCATCTCGTATTTTCTTATGTAGCATGGTGGTAACAGATTTATTATTGTAGTTCATACTCCTCAGATTCATAAGCTGTGTGTAAATGAACTGTGTGGTAAAGTGGTACAAGTTCAGGAAACTAAATATATGTATATAGCTAGGTACGAAGATACAACTTACGAACTTTCTCTCTCCCTCCCAGTAAACTTGAAAAATAATAATAAATAAAAGCTCCATAACAAAAGAAGAGAGAGAGAGAGAGAGAGAGAGAGAGCTAGTGACAGTGCCTTTTGTAACACCCTGTAATTAACCCGAACTATAAATTATTATGCTGTATGCTCATAGAAAGGAAAATTTGCGGGTTTTTAATTTACTCCCTTCACAAGTTTGTTAAATTCTTATTCAAATATCTAGCATACTCTTGCTCTTCATATATTTAGATAGGTACTTATAGGGTGGCTCATTTGCTCATAATTATCTAGTTTGTTACACTAATGATGGCCGAGACGACAGTTTGAGACTTGGTTTCACTCTCCTGATTGGAGCAATCTAAATTGGCTAAATTTGAAATCAACCAATCAGATCAAGTTTAGACTCTGATTGAGTTCTACATAAAGCACGTGACAGCTAGGACTC
>NW_007401525.1:0-796 GCF_000475195.1 Diaphorina citri | reverse complement strand
GAGCAAAACTTTTCAACTAATTATGTCGAGAAATTATTCTTTCTTTCGAGAAATGAACAAACGAGAGGTAGGTAAGTTATAGAAAAAGTTTGTGGGAGGTTTCATATAGGTAATCTTGTTTTTAATTTAGCTATAAAAGTAGGTAAAAGTGTACCTACTCAATTTCCTGGCTTATTGATTACCAGGATTACCTACCTAAAATATTATTTCTGTATTTATGCTGATATTTAATGAAGTACGTTACCTACAGAAGAGGTTTCGTAAATCCTTAAATCTATGAATCTTAAGGCTGGAGACACACGTTTCGGCGGACGATCTGACTTAAGATCTGTCCGAAAGTCCGAGCGTGAGTGGCCGGCCTAAGATCCTACTTTATGGAAAAAACGGTTAGGCAAAAAAAGATCGTGTAAACGAGCCTTTTTGGCAACGACCAGACGGCAAAAAAAGACAAAAAAAAGTTGCAGTACCTAAATGAAGAAATTAAGCTCTAAGCACTAGGTTGACTAGGTTCTAGAATCTGCTGGACTGCAAGAGAATATTATTAATCTACGGGTGAGAAGTTTCTTTATTATTTTCGAAGTTTCCTTAGGGCAGTCAATAGAGTGGAACTTCACTAAAACCGGTAGCCGGGTGCACTAAAAATACCTACTGAACTGAACTAGATTGTAGAAGGTACCTTCTACAATCTCGGGGGTAATAACCCCTGATAACTTTAGCACACTTGGCCAGCCTAGTTAGCTTAGTTGGTAGTGCGTCTGCCTTGTAAGCGCTAGGCCGCGGGTTCGATTCCCGCCCG
>NW_007401524.1:0-796 GCF_000475195.1 Diaphorina citri | reverse complement strand
GGGTTGTCGAAAATGGACCGAAACCTCAAATCTGACATATTCTTGCTGTAACCCGAGTATGATAAGGGTGGAAATAATAAAATTGGAGTATATACGGAGTCTTCGAGGAAACAGGAATAAGTGCATCAGCCAGTTATCAGGGTGGATAAAAACTAAGGTCCAAATAGCGATTATACGGGCAGTGTCCCTGAGGCTGCGAGGGACCCGGTACAAGGCCAGAAGTTTGAACTTGGAAGATGGAGCAGGGGTTCCCTAGTGTGATGTTTTCTTGAGATGTTTCTTTTTTTATGAAAAATAAAATCCCTTTCCTTTTTATTGGTATCAAAAAAAAAAAGCAAAAAGTGCAATACAAAAATTGACTGTGAGTTAACAATAGCTAGTCTTCCTCTTTTATTATTGACGTTCCATGTACGAACTTTAATGAAATACCTTCAATGAAAAAAAGAGACAACAATAAAACAAGTTATGTGTCTGCGTTATTACAAATTGATGTAAAAATAAAATGTTGTTTTTTTTCCAAACAGAACCTTAAACTTGCCCTACATTCTAGATCCCTCTAATGAAATTCTACCTAATGAAAAGGGAAAATCTAGTGTATCTAATATCACAGGGTCAACATTTAGAATTCATGTAGGTACAAAGTAAATACATAATAAAAAATGTACATAGGTACCTACCAATGTAAATAAAAAGGTAAACTACCTGCATCATGTAGGTGTAATGGAGGAGTTGCAAGTGGGTAAAAATTATAAATAAATGGTCGATTCCTATGTAAAAAGTTGTGAAAAATTCGAAT
>NW_007401523.1:0-796 GCF_000475195.1 Diaphorina citri | reverse complement strand
GTTGTTGTTGTTGTTGTTGTTGTTGTTGTTGTTGTTGTTGTTGTTGTTGTTGTTGTTGTTGTTGTTGTTGTCGTTGGTTGCTGTTGTTGTTTTTTTTTCTATTACCTATTTTAACGTCTCTCGAGGGGATTTTTCCAACTTCATGACAGCAGACTCCCCTCCTCTCTCTCCCTCTTCCTCTCTCTCTCTCTAGTTTTTCCTCAAATAGTCGTTCCTTATTTTTATGCATAGAATAAAAGAGAGAGAGAGCGAAGAAGAGAGAGAGAAAGAGATAGAGAAAGATAAAAGGAAGGAGAGAGATAGGAACCATATGAGAAAGAAGAAAACAGACAAGTTGTTTTTTTCCTTATCGCTTTTCAATTTGAATGTGTCTTTTACTTAATTTCAGAAATCTTCGCTTTCTCTCTCTCTCACACACAATCTCTCTCGCTCTTTCTCTCCCTCACTCTCTCTCCCTCTTCATTCTATCTCTCTCTCTCTCACACACAATCTCTCTCGCTCTTTCTCTCCCTCACTCTCTCTCCCTCTTCATTCTATCTCTCTCTATCTCTCTCACTCTCTCTCTCTCTCTCCGTTGAATGGTTCCTACGTATTGTATCGTGTCAAATGTAAAACACATTACTGACGTCACGCGAATAGAGTGAAAACAGGACGTTTTGGGACGCCAAGAAAGAAAATCACCACGCCAAGTACATAAGAACGTAGGTACACAAAAAGTCCACTCTGTAAGGCTTAGGTCTAACGCTTACAAGGCAGACGCGTTTCCTTTCAAGCTGTCCATTTATTTTACTAGACT
>NW_007401522.1:0-796 GCF_000475195.1 Diaphorina citri | reverse complement strand
ATCCCCTCAATACCATTCTGCACTAACTGACTGTTTTACTTAATGCTATATTGGTATAAGAGGTGGATTAAAATCTACCTTTTGTCATTCAATAAAATCCAAACTTTGTTTTTTGAGTTGAATATGTGGGACCCAAGTTACTGTGAGTTTTCTATTCGAAAGCAAAATCCCATATATGGAAATGTAGGGTTTCACTGTCGAACTCCTGGAAAGTAGGTGGACAAAATAATACCTCTTTGTGGGTTTTTAGAATAAGTATTGGGTATTGGTAAATAAGACTTATAAGTATAGGTATCAGTGTGCATTTTCCTCTATTTTCTTTATAAGAATGCCATCTACGAGTACAATAATATAACCTATAACAACAATAACTATTAATAGCTAGACGCAGAAAAGTCTGCCTAATTTCTACTATGATAAGGCGGTCCCTTTCTGATCCCTGATGTGCCGCGTCCATTTTAGTTTAGGACTATTGCACTGCCTAATTTCTACTAAGTCTACATCTACATACCTATAGGTATTATACATATTTACTTTTTTATTTTAAATAATATGTATTTTGTCTCTATTTTCAGGAACACAAATTTGTAGAATGCCGACTTTGGTCAGCTTTATTCTCTCTAGTATTGAAAGGAAAGTATTCCACACAATGCTGTGATGTATGGCCGATCCTTTTGGGGGTAAGTTTTACAAGCATTTTCTTTTTCGTCTTTGCTTTTTTTGAGGCACTAAGAGGCAGAGTGGACTAAGTGAAAAAAACCCGTTTTGAGAAAAATGGAGTCAAAGTTCAAGAGTT
>NW_007401521.1:0-796 GCF_000475195.1 Diaphorina citri | reverse complement strand
GGTCCGTAAAGTACAAGGTATGTAGCAGATATTATGTATAAGTAACATCACTATAGGAAATACTGAATGCAATGAATCACCACCATTTTTCCTTTCTTTTCAAAAAAAAAGTGTCATAGGTACTTAGGTACCTCATACCTACACTACATACTACATATTATAGTAATCTATTATAACTATAGTTACAGTAAGAGTAGGTAAGTTACAAGCATGAATGGATCTCAAATAGATAGCTAGGTAGCCAGCATTTTGTTCATAAATATGGGTGTAGGACTCTAGGAAATACTGATTGCAATGAATCACCATTTTTACTTTCTATTTTTATTTTTTCCTGAAAAAAAAAAGCTTTTACTATACTTCGGTACCTACAGGTACTCGTAATACATACCTACTACATATTACAGTAATCCATTACTAGTTACAGTAAGAGTAGGTAAGTTACAAGCGTGAATGGGTCTCGAATAGATAGCTAGGTAGAATCGTGACTTAGCATCATGTATCCAATGCTTCATCACCACACAGCAATCCATCTTCATCACCAAACAGTAAAAACCACACAGTACTTCTATAGATATCACACACGGTTAGGTAATACACATAAACATACTAATGGGTACATACGTACTTACTATGTGAAGTCGTACATAATAGGGGAAGTCCGGACAAACTAGTACCTATAGTAGATAATATGTAGTAGGTACAGTAATAGTTAGAATGCTCTTTTTAGTCCGTCCTTCCTTTATTAAATTACAATAGTAATAATAAAAGGTATAGTGGACGGACTATTGTATTCGCT
>NW_007401520.1:0-796 GCF_000475195.1 Diaphorina citri | reverse complement strand
AAACTGAACGGGACGCCGGGACACCCCCTGAAATTCGGGACTGTCCCGGCCAATTCGGGACGTTTGGCAAGCCTAGGCTTAGGGATTAAATGGTTTAAAGGAGTTCTGAATTTCTGACCCTAGAGATAAGTTAGTTCAAGGACACGCGTGTTGCGATTATTCGTGACTTTCAATTGACCTTTAATTACGAACTCCGCATTGCGTTCTAGTTCTGGCAATTTTTGTTGTGCTCTAATTTTCGCCCATTTTACGAGAGACTAATTCTGAAGTTTTGGTGTTTTCATACCTACTTTGGATTTGAAAATAAATAGGTAACTGTTTTAGGTAGTTTTCAGATTTCGGAAATGCATAAAGAATTCCAATTCATGTTCTTTTTCTGGTCATTTTCTAGTTCTCTTTGGTAATATTTTGCAGAGTTCGAGGTACCAATTTCGGTGGTATTTCGTGTGCCTCATGCCTCATATGAAAGTAGTGAAATTTTTCAATTCAAGTATACTATCTTTTAGATTCGGGAAATGCCATACTTGCTGAAAATTAGGTTCTTTATTTGAATTGGAGCTGTTTTATTTAAGTAAAATCCATGAAGCCATGATTGTGGATTTCAACTTCTCTGGCCGTTGTTTTGTGGTTGAGATTAAATTAGGAACCTATAGGTACATCTAATTTATTGTTAGTATGTCTATATTCCTTACCTATTATTCTAAAGGGTATAGACGTATAGAGCTATCTTAAAGTAGGACATGTTGTGAAGGACTTCTGTAATAATAACGTTAAGGGTTTACAGGAGCTATAGCAT
>NW_007401519.1:0-796 GCF_000475195.1 Diaphorina citri | reverse complement strand
CCACCACCACCACCACCACCACCACCACCACCACCACCACTCCATCAAGTCTTTATTGAACCAGGGGGATCCCAGGTAGCATCTTGCATGGGGTCTCTCCCGGATCCCCAAAAAGTAGGATACTCCAAAAAAAAAAAATCTCACCTTCAAAGGGAATTTAGCTTAAAATGTAGTTCTAGTTCTAATTCCGGGCCAGTGCACATGGGTCCAAATAAACCCCCCTGAGGCCGGCCCTTTGGGCATGAGGTCAACCCCTAGCAAAGGTCAAGTTGGCCTGCCCACCTTGTCATGAGTTGGAAGCTTAAATGGGTTTTAAGCTTCTCCTGTTAGGTAGTGTCCCTTTTGGCACGCGAAATCTCCATTAATCCTGCGACTTTGACTTTTTTACTTTCTATGACACTAACAGTTGGGTTTATCAACTCGAGATTGAGATGGAACGAGGATTTCTCTATATTTAATAGCCAGGTCAACCTCGGATTGAACTCAATCCTGAGACAATTATTCACGGTGGTAAATTTCGACCTAAGTATAGGGAGCCTAGACTAGCCTCAGTAGGGGTTAGCGCGGTAGATTGTGGATCTGGAGATTGATGGTTCGAGTCTTGATCATGAAATTTGACGAGGATTTTTAACCAAGGCAAGCTATTTCGACAAGCATTCATTTTCAACACAATTCGGAATTCCTTCTCCATAATAACATGAAACCTAAATTCTTAAAGTACCTACCTATAGGTAACAAAAAGTCATGTGATATTCACAAAAGTTTTTTTTTTTTTTTTTTTTTTCGCTCTCTCATA
>NW_007401518.1:0-796 GCF_000475195.1 Diaphorina citri | reverse complement strand
ACCACAGGTGACTGTCTCAAATGTATCTACAACACGGGAGGACCCCAGTGTGACACCTGTTTACCGGGGTAAGTAACAGTGTGACACCTGTTTACCAGGTGTCACAAGTAGAAAGAAAGCCACCAAAGTAAAAGTATTTATACCTAGTTAATTTCTCACAAGCTTCGGAGATTTTACTTTAGTTGCTGTCTGTGAGACAGGCATGATTTTCGGAGAAGGTCTCTATTTTGTAAGTATATGTATGGTTTGCATAAATAAATGAAATTTCTAACTTCGTAAAATATATGTATGCTCTAAAACTAAATGTTACCCTTAAATATGATCAGTCTTGTGCTGATATATCGAGGATGATGACAAACACCGACCCTGTTGAAAGAGAAAATACAAAGAAGAATCTTACCATAGGACTCAGAGCTCGTATTAATATTTCAGATAAATTTCTGTTCAGTTAATGTGCGGGTTAACTCGTTGAGATAATCCAGTTGAACTAACGTTAAATCGGATCTCCGGCGCGAACAACATATTTTTACACATACTTAAAGTGTCTAACCGGAAAAAAGGACGAATCTCAGAAGGACCATCTCCGAATATCTACATGAACCCTCACCATTGTCGAATCAGATGTAACCACTGAAAAAGAGAAGGTTCCTGGTACAAATAACAGGGACTCTCTTTCTATCCCGTCCTAAGATTTTCTGTCTAAACTTTGTCATTCCTTCTCCCTCCCCAGATATTTCGGTGATGCCCTGGCTCTACCGAAAGGTGACTGTGAGCCATGCCAATGTTACATACCCGG
>NW_007401517.1:0-796 GCF_000475195.1 Diaphorina citri | reverse complement strand
CCCCCCCAAGAAAGTCGTGGATACAGCCCTGCTTAATTGATAGAGAGGGAACTGTAAAAGAGCGGATGTTACCTACATCGCATCGTCCCGAAATCGAAGAGAGTAAGACAGAATAGGAGAAAGCCAGTCGTTCCGAGAACGAACCTTTTCTGTTCAGGACTTTAAGATGAAGTTCTCCCCGGGTGGGAATTGAACTCGCGACCTACCGCTTGCAAGGCAGGCGCAAGCCATATGTGGACGAGTGACCTGATGTTTGCATCAGATTCCCTCTTGCAAGTCAGGCGCAAGCCATATGTGGACGAGTGACCTGATGTTTGCATCAGATAGCTAGTGACCCTGGAAAGGAAGGGTTATCGGTAATCCTCTAGGGACATCCGGTATAGAAAGCTCATTATAAATTCATGCCAGACCTGGGTTCGAACTAAAGGTCAAACACAGACAATCGTCGCTCTGAACATGCGAGCACGCACGCTTCTGAGCATAGTTTGAAAATGGGTATCTCGGATTGTAGAGTTGTGTGTGCTGGGGTGCAATAGTCCTACATACTGGACTCCGCACACGGGAATTTCGTCAGAAAAGAACCCCAATTCAATGTAATGTAATGTAATGTAGAGTTGTGGTAGTCTTCTGCGTTGTTGATCAAGCGACATAAGCTCTAAAATTTAAACGGACGATTCCGCCATGTTTAAATGGACAATGCGACCTAGCTCTGTTTTATAAATGTAAATGCAGTCTCTTTGTGTTATTATGTCACAACTTTGGTGCTCACTGCAGCATTGTAGGATTTTCCCAATAT
>NW_007401516.1:0-796 GCF_000475195.1 Diaphorina citri | reverse complement strand
CTAGAACAGCGATTCTTAATCGGGGGTCCGCGAATCCCTGGAGGTACGCGGAAAAAAAATGTGATTTGACCCCCCTAGGCTAATCTCTGTGGGTGTATCTAAAGTCACAGGTTTACACCAACAAACCCACACACACTGAAGCATTGAAAGATCAACGAGATCCAGCCTAATTTCCTTACATTTGTCTTCGAAAATTTTGTCAAAAGAGAACGAATGTGCCATCAAACTCGAGAAGGTTTTTTTGCCTGATTACTGTTCCATACATAATTTCAGAGTGTTTACTTATCATATCATGTGAAAAATCTATTGTTTGTCATGGAAATGAATGCTTTATTGATCAATCAAATCTTGCGTTCTTATTGGGATACCCTTTACTTACATAGGACGTTTACAGAACGATTGATAAACGCACCCTAAATATAAGCAAACTATAGTCTGTCCAGATGGATATGAGAGCAAGGAGTCATCGACCCAAAATGAAGGAACCAGACAGAATGCGAGAATTCCTTGCATTGTTGATGCGAGAATTCCTTGCATTGTTGCATTTAAAGTAAAGGTCTATTTTTACAAACTCTCTCTTTTAAAAAGCAGATGTAGCTTCGATCTGTAACCTTTTTTTTCAAGAGGTTGAATCACTGTGCAAGTGGGAGGAAGCACTGTGCAATGTACCTTCCTCTTTTGAAGATTTTCTGCCGATGCACCTTTGATATGTTTGGCAACGTAGCCCACTTTTTTGATGACTCATTGCTCTCATATCCATCTGGATTGACTATAAGCACTTACCGGGTTCACCACA
>NW_007401515.1:9956-10752 GCF_000475195.1 Diaphorina citri | reverse complement strand
AGCAATCATGTCAGGAGACTCTGTCAAGAATAAGTACACTGTCCTTCTTCCAACCTACAATGAGAAAGAGAACCTACCCATCATTGTGTATCTGATAACCAAATACATGGATGAAGGCAACTATCCATATGAAATCATTGTCATTGATGATGGTAGCCCAGATGGAACCTTAGATGCAGCCAAACAACTACAATCCATTTATGGATCTGAGAAAATTGTATTGAAACCACGTAAGAAGAAACTTGGGCTGGGCACTGCTTACATGCATGGTCTGAAATATGCTACTGGGAACTTCATTATCATCATGGATGCAGATCTCTCACACCATCCTAAGTTTATTCCCGAGATGATTAAACTTCAACAACAAGAGAACCTTGATGTTGTAACTGGGACTAGATATGTTGGAACAGGTGGTGTCTATGGATGGGACTTCAAGAGAAAGTTAGTCAGCAGAGGTGCTAACTATCTCACTCAGCTACTACTCCGTCCAGGTGTATCAGACTTAACAGGGAGCTTCCGATTATATAAGAAACAAGTATTGGAAAATTTGGTTTCAAGTTGTGTGTCCAAAGGTTATGTGTTCCAAATGGAAATGGTGATTAGGGCTCGGCAGTACAATTACACTATTGGGGAGGTACCAATATCATTTGTAGACAGAGTGTATGGAGAGTCAAAACTTGGAGGCACTGAAATATTTCAGTTTGCTAAAGCATTGCTTTATTTATTTGCAACTACATGAATTTAAATAACTTGTGTTAATTATTAATATTGTATCTATGTAACTTTACATTCCACC
>NW_007401515.1:0-2983 GCF_000475195.1 Diaphorina citri | reverse complement strand
GTACGCTCTTCTCCTTTTTTATACGAACTCGGTCTTTTTGAGCGAGTAAAGTTTTTGGAGACACCGGAGACACAACTCGCGCTTTATAAATTTAAAGGCCTATGTAAGGTAAAAGAACCCTAGATCCCTAGATGCAAACAATTATTATATAAAAATATTCTGATTCAATGGATCCGAACTGTTCAAACGGAAAAACGAAAAAGTCCAAATTTTCACAAGTTTTGGGGGTTTCATTCTCGAAAGTACCCGGTAAAGAGTGCATTCAAACGTCCTTCCCATGGAGGAGTAGTGGGGGGAGAAACTCAAAACCACTCAATTTTTTGGTTCTCCATCTATGGTTGTATTGTGTTTGTCTGAGAAGAGATCTCTTTGGTGCAGGGTCTAGAGAAAGATGTGTTTGTAGGTAATAGTAATTTAAGAAAACTTTAAAAGTCCTTGTTAGTGGTGTCAACTTTGTCTCATCGATTTATTAGGTTCTTGTGTTACCCAGATCACTGTCACTACTACTATCTTTTCTCGCCCCTACTCAAGAGACTTTCTGAGTTCTTGTCTCTGTTTTTGTTGTGTTTTTTACAACGGTGGAGGTCTGTTCTCTTTGTTGCCCGTATACCCTTCGACGGTTTGCAGAGTTCGACCTCCGACTTTCAGCTCTGTTTTAGTAAGGTTCGACTCCTAACTTAGTTCCGCCTTTATAAACCTCTTCTCCTTTCTTCTGTTTCAACGTCCTCAATCTCCGTCTATAAGACCTACTACTCATAAACAAAGTCACCTTGTTCTCAACTGTCTTGCTCTCTCCGCCCCTATCTCTTGTGTTCTCCTTTTGACGAACCTTGAACGGTTGCCTTGTACTGTTCCGCTCTCTTAACCTTTTTCAAGTCTCCACTCATATCTTTTCAAGTCAAATCCATTTTTATCCACTCTAATTCTTATAACATTTCTTAAATTCTTTTCTAGGAGAGAGAATAAAAAAGTTACCTGTCGTATAGATGAGTTTAGTTCGACGTTTGATTCTCATCGAGACTGTTAGAAACCCACAAAAAAAGGTCGCGTCTAAACCCACAAGTGTTATTACGTTTATCGTAGTGTCAGATGTTTACTAAGTAGCAGAAAAAGTTAAATAGGTCCATAATGTACGGGGGTTTCCTTGGTTCCAGGTCTCTTTATACCTTCTTCAGACTTACTTTTTCCTCTTTCATGGAGTAATACTTGGTTGCCTTTCCCCTTCTACTTGTTTACAGTAGTTCGGTAAAAGGCTACCACACGGTTCTGTGCACCTTGTAGTCCTTGTATACTTGAAGAAAACCTATTGGTTCTAACTAAAGAAGTTCGTAACTCAGATGGTCCTTTGTCCCTGTTCCCCCTTCTTCTTTACTGTCTTTCGTCTTTTTCTCGGAGTTATAACTCCCGTCTGTTCTCTCAAACGGTATAGAAAGGTAAGTTTGTCTGAACAACTACGACATGCACTGGTAGTCCAGAGAGTGTATCTCCCTCTTTGTCCAAACATTTGTATTAAAGCATTTAGTGACGTCACATCCATTTGCGTGTATGCGTGTTGCGTTGCGTATGCGATTTTCAAAAAAAAAAAAATAAATAGGCAAATATTTTTGATAAGAGATAAGATATAAATTGTAAAGTTCTCTATTTTATCATGGATCGCAAAAGCCCAACTAAAAATGTACCGGATGGGAAAATCCGGTTGTCTTCTCTATTTTCCGACCATTCTGAATTTATTTTAATCGCAACATCTTTAGCAGTCCTTTTCTTCACCCTGGGTAAGTCAGCCATAACCTAACTTTTTAATCAAAATCAGAACTTTTTGTTCTGGAGAGTTGCTCTGTAGACGTGTTTTTTACTTTCCTTATCCTATTTACTTTCTATTATCACTTTTATTCATCAGTTCTTGTTGAATAGTAATTTCATCTATTACACATCACTTATCATCGAAATTATTGAATACTGAAAGCCCTTCTCTTGAGAACTTGCTGACAAAGTCATTCTGAAGTGTTTTTACAACTCAAGCAATCATGTCAGGAGACTCTGTCAAGAATAAGTACACTGTCCTTCTTCCAACCTACAATGAGAAAGAGAACCTACCCATCATTGTGTATCTGATAACCAAATACATGGATGAAGGCAACTATCCATATGAAATCATTGTCATTGATGATGGTAGCCCAGATGGAACCTTAGATGCAGCCAAACAACTACAATCCATTTATGGATCTGAGAAAATTGTATTGAAACCACGTAAGAAGAAACTTGGGCTGGGCACTGCTTACATGCATGGTCTGAAATATGCTACTGGGAACTTCATTATCATCATGGATGCAGATCTCTCACACCATCCTAAGTTTATTCCCGAGATGATTAAACTTCAACAACAAGAGAACCTTGATGTTGTAACTGGGACTAGATATGTTGGAACAGGTGGTGTCTATGGATGGGACTTCAAGAGAAAGTTAGTCAGCAGAGGTGCTAACTATCTCACTCAGCTACTACTCCGTCCAGGTGTATCAGACTTAACAGGGAGCTTCCGATTATATAAGAAACAAGTATTGGAAAATTTGGTTTCAAGTTGTGTGTCCAAAGGTTATGTGTTCCAAATGGAAATGGTGATTAGGGCTCGGCAGTACAATTACACTATTGGGGAGGTACCAATATCATTTGTAGACAGAGTGTATGGAGAGTCAAAACTTGGAGGCACTGAAATATTTCAGTTTGCTAAAGCATTGCTTTATTTATTTGCAACTACATGAATTTAAATAACTTGTGTTAATTATTAATATTGTATCTATGTAACTTTACATTCCACCTTTGTGGGATGAAATATTGAAAAGTCTTGGTGTTAGATAGGCAGGTACCAAGTACCTACTGTCCTGTAAATCAGAAGCTTTTTCTAGGCATGTAGGTACCATGTAATTAGGTATAATTTCATTTTATGTGTACTTGTACAAGCCTACTACATAGCTATTATATTGGTGTA
>NW_007401514.1:0-796 GCF_000475195.1 Diaphorina citri | reverse complement strand
GTAAGTAAATTCTTCAAAGTAATTATTTTTCTGCCAGTTCCAGGTTTCGAACCCTATCGTTGGACGTGTCCAACCTGCCCAGCCCCGCCCCCCCAGGCACCGGGCCCATCTCCTATCACAACCTTTCGCCGATTCAGTCCTCACGCGGCGTCACGCCACGACAAATGAGTGCACCCAGTCACGTGACACTGGCTGCCCCCCGTGTTATGACCCCGGAGATTATGTACGTCACACCCATACACCCCCTGGAGGAGGAAGAGGAGAGGGAGAGATCGTTGAGTGCGAAATATTAAGTGTCCTCCTCTATTGAGTGAAAATAATGAGTGTCCTTTGCGGGGTAAGTGCGGGTCCCTCTTTTTTTTCCTCTTCTCCCTCTTTTACTCCTTCTATCCTCCCTCCTCCTTCTTCTCTCTCCTTCTCTCATATCCTTTCTCTTTTTCCTCCTGTCTATCCTTTCTGTTCTTCGTTTCCCTGTCATCTCTTATCCCTTCCTTTCCTTCTGTTCTTCGTTTCCCTCTCATCCCTTCCTTTCCTTCTGTTCTTCGTTCCCCTGTCATCTCTTATCCCTTCCATTCCTTTCACATCTTCCATCCTTTTAACCTCCTTTTTCCTCATCAAGGGAGAAAGGAGGGAGAGGAGAGAGAGAGGAGAGAGAGGAGAGGAGAGAGGAGAGAGGAGAGAGGAGGGAGAGAGAGGAGAGGAGGGAGAGAGGAGGAGAGGAGGGAGAGAGGAGGAGAGGAGGGAGAGAGAGAGGAGAGGAGGGAGAGAGAGGAGAGAGAGAGAGGAGAGGAGGGAG
>NW_007401513.1:0-796 GCF_000475195.1 Diaphorina citri | reverse complement strand
TTTTTTTTTACATTGTTACCTAACTTGTGAAGTTTGGGTCTGAAATATGCAAAAAAACTCAGCCTTATGCCCGCATCAACTGACGCTCAGACAGTCTGACGGACTATCGGAACGTGAGTGGCGGAAAAACTTCAGACCCAGCTATTTCAGACGGACTGTCGGGCTTTGGTCTGTCAGGCGGTCTGGGCATTAGAATATATACCTGCTTATACTGCTCGAATTCCCTTTAAATGTTACGAGGAGCAGGATAAAAATTTCAGGGAAGTTGAAAACTTGTCTAAAAATAATCATACCTAATTTAAACAAATAATCTATCTTGAGTCAACATCTATTTTGGTCTGAAGATAATATGCTGAGTGACATCGAAAGCTCACCAATTTAAAATCTTCTAATCGAAATTTTCCTGATAAAAAAAGGTTTTTTTTCCGAAATTTAATTTTTAAACAAATAATATTAATGCGAATTAAAACAAAGTGAAATATTAATCGTTTTTATGGTCTTTTTCGATGGTCAAACAGGTATGACTTTGGCTCAAGTGGGAGTATTGTCTGACCAATCCGGGAGTGTGGTTAGAATGTGTAATGAAGGTAGCCGAACCCAATGTAGTAGCGGCAAAGTTTTGGCTTACGTGCCCGTACGTGTGGACCTGCCAACTGAGTCTGTTGCAAAATTAGTGAACAAAATACGAGTAGAATTCAAATAATTCTACTGAACGAACGATGAGAATTGTTTTTTTTTTATTTATTTATTTTTATTATTTTTTTTTTTTTTTAATGGACGATTTACCCCTTTAGGG
>NW_007401512.1:0-796 GCF_000475195.1 Diaphorina citri | reverse complement strand
GACATACTACAGGATGGGCATGCTACGGCACAGACCACATGCGTCTCATGCAGTAGTTGTTTCTTTGCTGCGAAATAAAAACGGTGGTGAAACACTCACATTACACTAGTCGACAGCACTTTTTTCAGCATTCTCCAAAGAATCTTGCTTTTTTCGGTATTTTCTCTCTTCAACTGTATGAAAAATTTAATTCAATCCTATTGTATTGTTTCAGGCTCACGTTTGTTTCGTAATGGAGTATGCTGCTGGGGGTGACCTCATGATGCACATCCATGCGGATGTCTTCTCGGAACCTAGAGCAGTATTTTACGCCGCCTGTGTAGTGCTAGGTCTACAGTATCTACATGAGAGTCGAATTATTTATAGGTAAGTCAGACGGTGGTAAACAACAACAAAGGACATTTTTCTTTGGGATATTCAGGCTTTACTGAGAATAAAACTGGGTTTCGATTCTTCCATTTTGGAGCTTTTGCGGTGAAAATAAACTGAAAAACTAAATGCAAAATCGAGTTGAAACTTGGGCCTCATTACCCTTTTCTGGACATCAAGGGTCAAAGTACAAAGGATTACTATCAAGTTAACCAAGCAGTTTTGAATCCTGCCAAGTCTTAATAACCCAATGGGGAAAATGATAACAATTTGCTTTTCTTTTTTTCAAGATAAATTTATTTTTACCAAACGAACGCCAGTTACGGCATCTTCGAGTATTTTACCAAGAGTTGTGTATATCCTTAAAAGTTACCTAACCATTTTAAATCTCCTCCCCAGGGATCTAAAGCTGGACAATCTCCTGCTG
>NW_007401511.1:0-796 GCF_000475195.1 Diaphorina citri | reverse complement strand
AATTTGGACCGATTGCAATACTTTCTCATTACCTTGTATAGGTTCCCTATACGTAAAGGTAATAGAAAGTAAAAAACATACTGGTAGTCATTCGTGTGCAGATAAGTGCCTCGATTGTTTGGACTAATAATTAACTAATGGACTTGTATTCCCATCAGTATACCATAAAAAGGGATGCATAGGGATAATTGATGTGAGGGATAATTGACTTCTGGGTCTGGGGAAAAAAACGAGACATCAGTATACGATATAGTAGGATAGTGAGGGCTAATTGTCCAGGGGGAGAAAAGAGAGACAAATGGAAATTAAAATCTTTAATTACCTACCTACCTAAGTTTAATTCTTCTTTCCTGTATCCCCTGAGTGCAGCAAACATGACAATTTCGCTAACCTAGAATACAATAGAAAGAATATACCTACGAGTTTTACCTAAGTAATTGTTTTAACCTTCTGAATTTGTGTGTCTCATTTCCCTTTGTAAAACTGTGTCCACACTCAGGTAGTCGACGGCCGTGGATTTCGAAGTTTAAGAATTCGAAGCGCCCCGCGGCCCGATGCTTTTCAAGAACAAGACAATATTGCAAAGATCCCCTAACAACCGGGTGTCCATTTACTTCGACTCCAGTCCACCCTGTATATAATTGCCCATAACGCATAATTAATATGTTCAATTGATCACACGTGTAAACTGAAGTACTCTTTTGGTATCAATTATGTGGAGTGTGAACACTGTATATTCATTCATATCCTCTGCCAACCCAGGCGCCCTCTCTTGGGCCAGCCACTCACTATCAGG
>NW_007401510.1:0-796 GCF_000475195.1 Diaphorina citri | reverse complement strand
AATCAAACTTTTTTGACTTGGCGGGGCGGAGCGCTACCGCGCTCCTTAATAACTTTGAAAATAGGTAAAAGATAAACTGCTTGATCTTTCATATTCCAGGGCGCAGTATTCCTGTTCGCTCTAGGTCTGCTCACCTATTTTACCCGTATCAACATAACTCCTTGATCTTTCATATTCCAGGGCGCAGTATTCCTGTTCGCTCTAGGTCTGCTCACCTATTTTACCCGTATCAACATAGATCCCTTCGAGAACCCTCGCCTCACCTATACACCCACATTATATGAGGATGCCATCTACTATGTACAAAATAACGCTACACAGGCTGCTAACTCACTGGGAGCTAAAATAGCGAAGAGTTACAAGGCCGAGTTACCGGACACCGGGAGTGAACAGTACCTTGAGTATGGACCTGCGGATAATTTGACGCAAAGTGAGTTCATTTTTATTATTTTACAAGCTGTTGTACCTGTGCTTCACCACCACACACCCATACACTACACACCAAACACACCCATCCCATACACACCACACAGGCTAACTCACGGGGAGCTAATATAGCGAAGAGTTACAAGGCCGAGTTACCGGACACCGGGAGTGAACAGTACCTTGAGTATGGACCTGCGGATAATTTGACGCAAAGTGAGTTCATTTTTATTATTTTACAAGCTGTTGTACCTGTGCTTCACCACCACACACCCATCCCATACACACCACACAGGCTAACTCACTGGGAGCTAAAATAGCGAAGAGTTACAAGGCCGAGTTACCGGACACCGGGAGTGAACAGTACCTTGAG
>NW_007401509.1:0-796 GCF_000475195.1 Diaphorina citri | reverse complement strand
AAAAAAACGAAAGTAATTAAATTATGTATTATTTATAAAACAAAAAGAGAGAAAAAAAGCAATGGTAACATTTTGGAAGGGTAGGAGAGAGAGAGAGAGTATTTGGGCATTTTAATTGTTTAATTGTAGTTTTGTAGTGCCCCCGAGATTCATTATGTCCCAAGTGAGTGCTTTTTATTGTAATACAACTCTCTCTCCCTCTCTCTTTCTCTCTCTCGCTCTCTCTCTCCTAAGGAAATAAGAATTTTACCAACCTCCCTCTTGAAGTTTTTTTTTTTTTCAAGTAGCATCAGGAAAAAATTAGACATAACAAAATTATCTCTAGGCCTCTTCTTTCTCTCTCTCTCTCTCTCTCTCTCTCTCTCTCTTTCTTTCTTTCTTTCGGGTATTTTTGTAAGAAACATTTCCCCTTATCTTCCTCCCCCTCTTCTCTTCAGCTCCCTCCCCTCTTTTAACAATATTTTTCCCTCTCTCTCTTTCTTTCCATTTCTGACATTTTCTGTAAGTAGGGAGTCTCTCCTTCTCTCCTCTCTCTCTCTCTCTCTCTCTCTCTCTCTCTCTCTCTCTCTCTCTCTCTCTCTTTCTTTCGGGTATTTTTGTAAGAAACATTTTCCCTTATCTTCCTCCCCCTCTTCTCTCCAGCTCCCTCCCCTCTTTTACAATATTTTTTTCCCTCCCTCTCTTTCTTTCCATTTCTGACATTGTCTGTAAGTAGGGAGTCTCTCCTTCTCTCTCTTACAAATCTTTTTGTATCCCCCTTTTCATGCATTTTGAAAAAAAAAAAAAAAAAAAAAAA
>NW_007401508.1:0-796 GCF_000475195.1 Diaphorina citri | reverse complement strand
TAAAAAAAAAAAAAAAATCTCGGGAGTAAAAGGAGTAGGATACCAATTTAACATGAGTTTCCTCTATCTTTTTTTTTCTTTACAAAGACAGCATTTCCCCTTGAATTATCTCTGACTTTCCCCTGAGTTATTTATCCGAGGGACTTTTTCTTGAATTATCTGCGGCACTTTTCCTTGAATTATCTGCATCTGGGGGAAAATCTATTTATTTTGTAGTTTGTGATTTATAAACTTGATGGATAGTCGCATATTAATTTATAGTGTACAAGTATTTTTCTCCTGGATATTGCTTTTCTGATTCAGGAGCATCTACTAATACTAAACCTGCACCTTCTAGGGTAAGTGTACCATTTATTCGCCCACCTAAAAAACGTACCCACCTGTACCATACGCCACATAAGTCTGAACTCGACGAAATTTTTCAAGATCCAATTTTATCAAAAGAAAGGGCTTAAAGAATGCTATCGAACCAGTGCTATTCAAAAACTGTAGTCATAAAAACAAAAATTAGAAAAATAAATGTGGGCAGGTGGGCCAATAAATGGTACGTTTTTTAGGTGGGCGAATAAATGGTACACTTACCCTAGTTTGTGATTTACAAACTTGATGGATGGTAACTCGGTGAATTGTGGGACAAGGGGACATACCTTTCACCTATGGGGGGGATTTTTATGTACCTTTGTGGGACAGGAAAATATAGGATGTTTCGAAAATTTTAGTTTGTACTATAGAACATAAATATTACAACGTAACAAATACTTCGTTATGTTTTTTTTTTTTTTTTTTTTTTTTTTTT
>NW_007401507.1:0-796 GCF_000475195.1 Diaphorina citri | reverse complement strand
TGATTTATTTCTCTTCCCCTCCCCTCATAAGGGAGAGAAAGGAGGGGATGTGGAGAGATTTGGTTTATGTCAATCCTTTCCACCCCCCGTCATACCTTCTTCTTCTCCTTCCTCCTCTCCTTTCTCGATTTATCTTTCTCTATTCTCATCTTCGTTCCCTCTTGCCTCTTCTCTTTCCCCTTAGCGGGAGATTGTGGGAAGAAAAGGAGGAGGAGGAGGAGGAGGAGGAGGAGGAGGAGGAATATGGGATAAGGAGAAGGAGAAAGACCAGAGTATGTTCCTTTTAATCAGTAGAGTAGGGAAAAAGAAGGAATAGAGAGGAAAAGAGAGGAGAGAGGAAGAGAGTGTTATAAGGGACGAATGAGGAAAATTTAAGACAGAGATGATATTATGAAAAGATGTTAAAGTTAAGAAAGATGAAAAGGAAAAAAACAGCAAGGGAGGAAACACGAGGCAGGAGGGAATAATGTAGAGGGGAGAAGATTGGTAAGGCCGGAAACTTGGGAGAGAATTTGGAAGAAAAGATGGGAGAGGAGGGAGAAAATACTCGTAAGTTAAAGGGAAGAAGATGGAAAAAGGGAAAATATAGAAAAGAAGATGGAAAAAGGGAAAAATATGGAAAAGAAGATGGGAGGACTTTCTGATACAACCGGAGGGAAAGATTTATATTTGCATCAGGCAAGCAGGTGGTAAATGATATATGTCTTGATGTACCTACCTACGTATAATATAACCTAATATGACATATACAGGTACTATGTGTAATATAGGTAGGTACCCTAATATGAAAATAGCA
>NW_007401506.1:0-796 GCF_000475195.1 Diaphorina citri | reverse complement strand
GAAGGAAAGTAATGTAATCGGGTCAAATTTTCGATGGTCAGTTTTTAGTGCCAAAACGCGTTTTGAGGTCCCTAGAGCGTCGGGTCAAATTTTCGATGGTCAGTTTTTAGTGCCAAAACACGTTTTGAGGTCCCTAGAGCCTAAATCCGAAGTTTCAGCCATTGGTCCGTGTGTGTGTCTGTCTGTAAACAAAATATCTCGAGAACGGTAAGAGCTAGAGACTTGAAATTTGGTATGTAGCTGTCAAATGTGACAAGGATGCGACACGAAACTTTTGGTTAAGATCGATGCAACGGTTGGCGGCATTTTACCGCTTTTTGTTTTCTCGTTTTCTCTTCTTATCTTCATGCCCCTCCTTTTTCTATTAGTCTTCCCCTTCTCCTTCTCTTCCAGACATTCCTCACGTCTTTTTGTCACCAAATCTCCTCCACTTTTGTCTTCTCCTCTTCTATCATCCATCTTATCCCGTCCACTTTTACCTAGTACCTATTATTGTCTCCACCTCCACCTCCACCTTTCTTCTCTTCTATTTTCCTCAGACATCTTAGTTTCATCATACAGAGTGGTTCAAGAAGAAATGCGTCCGAAATGTTTGAAATTGTAAAAGAATATTCATCAATGGACTTCTATAATAATGCGACGTATGTAACTCTCGGTAATTGGACTTACTTTGAAAGCGTGCATATAGATAGTTAGCTTGTTTGGTAGTGCGTCTGTTTTGTAAGCGCTAGGCCGCGGGTTCGATTACCGCCCGGGGCGGATTTTATCCTGAACGGATAATGTTCGTTCTCGGAAC
>NW_007401505.1:0-796 GCF_000475195.1 Diaphorina citri | reverse complement strand
AAAGATCCTGAGAGGCCTGCTTATAGATTCCCTCGGGATTATGGCATTACTGATTTTAGGAAGAAGTAAGTATGAAGTTACTGTCCCAAAATCAAAGAGAGGACAGGATATGAGAAAGCTGGCCATTCCAAAAAGAAACTTATGCAATTAGGAAAGTTTATGTCAAAGTGGGAATCAAACCCACTCTTTCTTATCTCCTCTTGGTTTTGGTAAAAGCATAATTTCAATTGCCATTTTAGGAAATATCTTCCCTGAGTTACAATTTCACCACCTGACACTTTTCTCCCTAAATTCTGTTTTCAGTATGTTGGTGAGCAACAAACTTCTTCAACTATGTGAGTCCATTTCTCCTCTTGACATTTCAACTCGTGCTGTTCTCAATAATGCCAGGTAAGTATACATATAGGACACTATTTTGTTTTGTATTTTTACTTGTATTGGAAGATTGGATTACATATTCTTTTTTTTTTTCAACAAAATACTCAAGTATATTTATTTACAATTCATGGATTCACCCGAATGCCTCTCACCCCCATATACACACGGCTCTAATCCATTACAATGATACCGAGGTGAAGAACAGTTATGCTACACCCGTGACAGACTCTCAGGTCATGGGGAGATCTCTGATCAAGGCATTTGTTATGGCAGCCGCCCAGGCGAGGTATCTGTATGGGGTAAGTGTATTAGAATATAGCAAGATAGTATATTGTAACTGCTAAGGTCTTATCGTCCCGAAATCGAAGAGAGAAGGAAGACAGGATAGGAGAAAGCCAGCTGTTCCAAGGACGAACAT
>NW_007401504.1:0-796 GCF_000475195.1 Diaphorina citri | reverse complement strand
ATATCTAATAGGCAATTAGCAAATAAAAGAGGTCTCTTTCTAGCATTTTCTGAGGGCCTGTTGCATCGTGTGCCTATTTACCCGCGGCCTAGCGCTTACAAGGCAGACGCACTACCAACTAAGCTAACTAGGCTGGCTGCGTTTAAAGTTTTCATTTTCCAACTAAGCTAACTAGGCTGGCTTGAATAGAATAAAATAGAATAGAAAATTAATAATAACTACAGACTAGCTAGAAAGTTTTATGACTATTAACCAGGAGGAAAGAGACCAAAAAGCAGAACCCAGGGATGAGATACCAAGATATGAATGATTAAACGAGACATTGAACAAAGAGGTAAACCAGTTTTTTTTGGTTTTTTGGCGTTATGGTTCTCTGGACAAAATTTGCACCACGACTTTCGTGTTCGTGGTAAAAAAAAGACCTTTAATTTGATAGGTATATAGGTCGACCAGGTTTGGATAAGTCCTTCTATGGGGTCAGACAGACAGACACCGAAGCGAATACAATAGCCCGTCCACTATACCTTTTGTTATTACTATCGTAATAATAAAGGAAGGACGGGCTGAAAATGAACGATATAAAGATAGGAGGTGGTGGCGACGCTTCATAAATCGACCCAATGAGTAACTGGAACGATTAAGGATATGTGTGTAGTGCTTATTATACTACTAGCATAAAACTGTTAAGTCCCTTTACTCTAGCAGTAGACTATTAATAACTATACTACCTCGGTGGTGTAGTGGTCAAGGCGCTCGCCTGGTAAACAGGAGGGCGTGGGTTCAATCCCAGCCGAGG
>NW_007401503.1:0-796 GCF_000475195.1 Diaphorina citri | reverse complement strand
ATTTATGACTATACCTCCTGCCTAGGCTAAGTACTTGAAAGTTGAAGCGTAAAACTTTCCATTTTTTCTCTCCAGACACAGCTGGAAGCTTTTTGACAAGCTTGTGGAATTTTCCAACTAATAGCTTCAGCACAATTTACTCACACAACGAGCTTTTATAAGTCCTTTGGTTGTAGTTTGTGCTTACAAGTAAAGCTTTGAATTTGAACCCACATAAGTACCAACCTAAATACTCTTATTTATAAGGAGGTAAAATTCTTGGAAAACTTCGTCTATTGATATTGAGGTCTTGAATTAATTCAGCCTATATTGAGGCTAAATAATATATTAAAACACAGCCCTTTCCTTATCCTCTTAGGTGCTTGATAGCTTGGCATTATACCTACCTGATGTCAGGTATATTATTTATAATATCTTCCACATTCCTACTTCAAGATGAAAATGAAAAAATCCCATAAAATATTACCTACCTACTTCTACTCGTAAGTCCTATATCCTATTAGGCATTAGTTCTTTAGGTCAGTTTTTTCTCGGTGCTCTATGATCTATGTTCTGAACTCCACTCTCTGTTTTTAGCCTTAGGTAATAGATACCAACATTATATTTATTCCCTTCTTCATACAACCCATTTTTGATGCTGCTAAAAGCTTCCATCCCACCCCGTACGTATACTGCTCCATCCTGCCCTCCAATATTGAAACCGCATTTTACGTCAACTACGCTCCTGTCGTTATGATTAATTGACAATTTTTGAATGCATACTAAATTAATTAATTAAGTTATAGATAGGTATCAC
>NW_007401502.1:0-796 GCF_000475195.1 Diaphorina citri | reverse complement strand
AAGGAGGGGAGGGAAGGGAGGAGAAGGGAGGGGAGGGAAGGGAGAGAAGGAGAAAGGAGGGGAGGGAAGGGAAGGGAGAGAAGGAGAAAGGAGGGGAGGGAAGGGAAGGGAGAGAAGGAGAAAGGAGGGAAGGGAGAGAAGGAGAAAGGAGGGGAGGGAGGGAAGGAGAAAGGAGGGGTGGGAAAGAAGGAGCAGAAGGGAGGGAGGGGCAGAAGAGAAAGAGAAGGAGTGGATGATAAAGATAGAGAAGAGAGGAAGGGGAGGGAAAGAAGAACGGAGGGAGGGGCAGAGGAAAAGGAAAAAGGAGAGAAAAATGATGAAGAGAAAGGAGGGGGAGAGAGAAAAAGTAGTGGAATAAGGAGAAGAGCGGCAGAGGAGGGTGAAAGGAGAGGATGAAAGGGAGAAAAGGAGGAGAGGGGGGAAAAACTGTGGATGTCTGGGAGGAAATTTTCATAAGAGAAAAAATACTTGACTTAAGTTGTTTTCCCTTTGAAAATCCTTTCCTATTACTTTTATGTTTACAGGGTGGCCTGTAAGATCTGAGACACACTTCGGTAAAAGGGTGACAAACAGTCAATATAGTTACGTATCTAGACAAGCTATAACGATTTTCCTTACTTTGTGTTGCATTAGGTACACACAGTACAGAAATAATATTATATTCTAGTTTCAAGTTCACGCGAACGATTTTCCATACCTCGTACGACTAGGTTGTATATAGGAAAAATCGTAGCTTGTAATGTACACCAGGGTTAACGTGAATACTCAGGAAGTCAGGACATTCGGAACACCCTGT
>NW_007401501.1:0-796 GCF_000475195.1 Diaphorina citri | reverse complement strand
ATGGGTGTGGTGTGTGTGGGGGGTGTATTTGTGTGTGTGTGGTGGTCCCGTACAAAGGACGGGTCAACCACTAGTATTCAAATAAGAACTGATTCGTCCATAGAATAGAAGTTCTTTTGAAATATTATATTTTACGTACCTCATCTGATGTGTACCTTAACTTGAAGAGCCATTAAAAGCTGAATGTATCCGTCCTTGTCCTTGGCATAAATATATCTGTGTAAATAAAGTAAATCAAATTAGTAGATAATATGATGTAAATATTGTAGATGATAATTATAAGGGAGCCAGCACAAATCATGTGAGGATTTACATTTAGATCAATGTGTAGTTTTTGTATACTTTTGTAATTACTGGGCAGATGTTTGTGTAAACTTCCTAGATCAAGTTTCCCTAATATTTACATTTTTTCATGTAAATATTGTAGATGATAATTATAAGGGAGCCAGCACAAATCATGTGAGGATTTACATTTAGATCAATGTGTAGTTTTTGTATACTCTTGTAATTACTGGGCAGATGTTTGTGTAAACTTCCTAGATCAAGTTTCCCTAATATTTACATTTTTTTTGTCAATAGGTAACCTATACATTTCTGCCTATAATTAAATAGATGACTATTGAAACTCCCCCATGAAAATAAATTTCAATCTAAAAAATAAAAACAGACTGGAAGGACTCGCAATCTACCTACATCATACGAGTAGGTACATAAAAGAAAAAAAAAAGCATTTGCTACTATTTAGGAGGGATTTTTCAACAAAAGAATTTCAAAGGTCAAAATTCTGCCTCGAACT
>NW_007401500.1:0-796 GCF_000475195.1 Diaphorina citri | reverse complement strand
CTGACTTGGTGGGTGGAGCAGACTTCATGGTGACGTTGATAAAACTGGTTGTACGAGAACTGGTAGGCCCGTTGTCTGAAAAAAAAGAAGAATAAGTCGAACCCAACACTTCGAGCTTATAACGAAGGAGCGGCTTGCTACCTTTCAAGCTAATTAGGCAGGCAACTAAGGTTTCATATTTGATTGACTAATAATTTGATTGATACCTATTTGAAAAGTCTAGTTTTAAACTAGTTATAAAAGTCACCCAAAATAGAAGAGTTTATCACCTGCGAACAAGGAGAGCTGACCCTAACAGTGGACACTGATGTAGGATTAAAGCAAGGGATATATATATAGAAGTCACTCAAAAGTGGGTTCGATTCCCTCCATGGGCAATATTTATCCTTAATAGATACGAGTATAAGGTTTGTTCTAGGTTTCTAGGAAGTCTTGCTTTCTCCTATCCTGTCCTTCTCTCTTCTATTTTAGGAACAATAAGACCTCCATTGCTACGATTCCCTCTATCAAACCAAAAAAAGCTGGGTCCGTCCCTCCGGGAATTTTTTAGCCCGTAGTTTATTCGATCGTGGTTAAAGAAATACCTATGTACCTACCTAATTTGTTTAATATTCAGTTTATTATTATAGATTTGATTTTTTTATTTTTCTTTCATGTAATGATTTAAAATCAAGACTAAGAACCTGTTCTTCCTTTTAATGTTTCCTAATATGTACGAGTAACTACCAATATAATGTTTAAGTCACCCATCCATTTATTGGCCTTGCTCGGCGTAGCTTAACATAGATGACGCTGA
>NW_007401499.1:0-796 GCF_000475195.1 Diaphorina citri | reverse complement strand
AAACAGAGAGCTGGAACGTATCAGTTACGCCCTAGTCATGGAGCCGGTGTTAGTTACCCTCTTTGCGGAGTGGTTGACGTGCTGACAATGAAACACTGAAAGCTTTCCGCGATATATCAATCCTCAATGCCATGGAACAACAATTGCAGCATATCCCTCTCTAAGTTACCCTCCGATCTACAAGTTCATGGTGAAATGTTTGTTGATCCCTGACACTGTTTTTGCACAGTCTCTGAGAAAGATTAAGAATTTTTTCAACTAATGTCACCGTTACATTTTGGAAAAAAAAAAGGAAAAAAGATAGGAAAAATGATGGACCAGCACAGACTTAACAGTATAGTTTAGGTCCTACGGTTCAAACCAAACTTGGGGTACCTAATTAAATAGGTCTTACTACTACTTCTACTAAACTTTTAGTCTGTTTCACACCTAGTTGTCAAAATAGACTCGAGCTTGAACATCTTTTGAACTTTGAATTTAAAAGCTTCCAACCAGATGACCTCTGGATACTCTTTAAATTTCTTCTATCTATGATATAGTTACTTAGCTAGTAAGGTATATCAGACTACATGATACACCTATTTGCGTGACTGCGTGACAAAAAGCTGACAGCAGAAAGACATAGAAGATCTATATAAATAAAATTGTAGATTTGTCTGTACATTGCTTAGAATCGTGAAATCTATATAAATAAAATTGTAGATTTGTCTGTACATTCCTTAGAATCGTGAAATTTTTAGTTATTCTTACTCCTTATGCATCCACGATTCCAAAAATCACATTAGAAAAATTTCTG
>NW_007401498.1:0-796 GCF_000475195.1 Diaphorina citri | reverse complement strand
TTTCTAAATGTAATCCACACCACACACTCCGTTAGAATATTGGCGCTTATGACACAATACCTATCGCCCAATAACCAATTTACAATCTTTTAGGGGAGATTTAGCAGATTTAGCTAACACCCTGAGTTTTATCAAGAGAGTAAACTGTTGGACTTACCATTTTGGACGGATTGATTGAGCCGAAACTTCGGATGTATAATTCACACTGAACATGAGTGGCTTTATCTGAAACAATAAATAGAATGAAATGGAATATTAGGAGTAGACATTACATTGATTGAGCTGCATTTCTGATTTCTGATGTTTACACAAAAAAAGTCTAGGTAGGTAGGTACCTATCCTTTTCAGCTGAATTCAAGTTCCTAAACTTCAAGTTCGTTGTTCGTATCTGATAGAAAGCCGAAACTTCGGATGTATAATTCACACTGAACATGAGTGGCTTTATCTGAAACAATAAATAGAATGAAATGGAATATTAGGAGTAGGTAGACATTACATTGATTGAGCCGAAACTTCGGATGTATAATTCACACTGAACATGAGTGGCTTTATCTGAAACAATAAATAGAATATGAAATGGAATATTAGGAGTAGACATTACATTGATTGAGCTCCATTTCTGATTTACACAAAAAAAAGTCTAGGTAGGTAGGTACCTATCCTTTCCAGCTGAATTCAAGTTCCTAAACTTCAAGTTCGTTGTTCGTATCTGATAGACAGTGAAACTACAAACTATTTACTATTCCAGAGGTGAAGCTGCTAGAATTTGTTCCTATACTTACCTTTAATTCACAAA
>NW_007401497.1:0-796 GCF_000475195.1 Diaphorina citri | reverse complement strand
AAATTCCATACCTCGGCTGGGATTGAACCCACGCCCTCCTGTTTACCAGGCGAGCGTCTTGACCACTACGCTACCGAGGCAGGTAATTAATTGCTTAATTCCCATCATATTCTTCTTGAATTTCTTGACCTTTTGTTCTAGTTCTAGAACAAAAGAATCATAGCTACGAGTATTTGCATTACCATTCATCCGAGTCATCAGCTACGGATGACCGTGAAGACCTACCTTAAATCCTCGGCGAATCTACTGAAGAATGTCACCTACTGACACATCAAGCGATCATTATAAGTGTGTCCAATATCTATGCCATTAACATTTGGTATTTCGGTAGGAAAATTGTTACTGATGTGCGTTAGTAGGCATTAGGAATAGTGTTAAGAATTAGGCACAGTTGGTAATACAGTTATTAAGGCTGAGTTAGGATCTAGGATAAGTACATTAGGATACATAGATCTAGAGCAGCTATACTCAACCTTTTCATTGCCGCGGGCCTTATTTGAGTGTTCCAACCTTTCCGTGGACCGCAGTTCAAAAAATGCATCAGTAAGGGAATTCTTGAGAGCTGAAGAACTTAAGTTGAGTACCATCTACAAAGCTTTGTAATTGAACTGGCACTGTGGTGAACATGTTTGGTCATATTTTACTGGCATTTAGTACTGGCTCCCATACTCCCATGGCATAGTGTCTTCAGCTACTAAGGGCCGCACTAAAATACCTGGTTGCCAGCCTACTTAGCTTAGTTGGTAGTGCGTCTGCCTTGTAAGCGCTAGGCCGCGGGTTCGATTCCCGCCCGGGG
>NW_007401496.1:0-796 GCF_000475195.1 Diaphorina citri | reverse complement strand
ATGTGAAGGCATGGAGGAGGAGGAAGAATATAAGAAGGAGGAGGAAAAGGAAGAGGAGGAGGAGGAGGAGGAGGAAATTGGATGTGGAAGTGGAGGAGTAGGATGTGAAAGAAGAGGAGAAATAAGAGAAGAAAGAGGAGGAGGAGGAGGAAGAGAAGAAGGAGAAGAAGGAGATGGTTCTATTAGAGTAGAAACGAGAATAGGATTGAAAAGGAGGATAATTTGGGACTGGAAGAGGAGGAGAAGGAGGCGGAAGAGGAGGAAGTATGAGGAATAAGAGGTGGAATTTGGTTGAAGGATTTCTCAGCAGCTGAAAGCTACAGTTGGGAAAATAATGTGTCGACACTGTCGACAGTAACTTTGGAGGAGATTTATTAGCACACAAATAGACATAGGAACTTACATCGACTTCTTGTATGTATAAGAGTCCGTTCCCACTTGTCGTTCGGGGAAAAATCGTGTCGTGTATAAGTGGGAACACTTTCATTTAAATTACATTACCCATAGGACATTCTGTGTCTTTCGAAAAAAAAAAAAAAAAAAAACCGTATCGTGTGTAGTGGGAACAATCCCATTTAAATTTCATTGAATTGGCCTGTAGTAGGACATTCGGAAAAAAATCGTGTGAAACTCACCATTGGGAACGGCGTCTAAGGCGGAATGCACACTAGAGGAACGCGTTTCATGAAATCCAGTGTGCTCTGGACTGTGTTTAGCTGTGTCCAACTGTCCATACATAGTCGACGGCCGACGATAAAGGGAAAAAAATTCAAAGGACAACTTTCTTTTCAATACA
>NW_007401495.1:0-796 GCF_000475195.1 Diaphorina citri | reverse complement strand
CACATTACGTACGTTTTCCTTCTTGTGTTTCTGTGTGAGTTTTTTCTGCGAAAAGTTGAATTTAGTGCGATTTTTTTTTCTAGTGCAAAAAAATTGATTCATTGCGGTGAATAGGTACCTAACTAAGATTGATATTATGGTCATTATGGAATTACCTGGTCCGAACCGATAGTATAAACAAGGTAGGTAGGTACCTAAGCTATCGAAGTAAGTACTTATTGACAAGTGAGTACCTAGTTCTTAAGAAGGATCATATTTTAGGTTAATTTCTCTAATACTTAATGAATTTGTCAACATCCACCAATTTGAGACAAGAAATGTGTCACATCCACTAATTTGAGACAAGAAATGTGTCACATCCACTAATAATCAGGAGATGAAATACGTAGGTACTCGTAAATAACAACAAATAATATGGTTTGCTCTTAAGTAACTGTACGGTTCATACATCGTCGGTACTCGTAAATAACAACAAATAATATGGTTTGCTCTTAAGTAACTGTACGGTTCATACATAGTCATGTAGTAAATTTTTGGTCCCAGACTAAAGGTAGGTCGCCAAGGGTCTCCCAGTCATGTGAATAGCTCGCGACTCATAAAAGGTTGGTGACCCTTGGCCTTAGGCCTAGGCAAACCTACAGTAAAGATTTTTAGTAAAATCAAAGGAGTCCCACCTTTGAAGTACATAAAACCAAAGGAGTCTTATCTACTAACAACCCCACACCCCCTACTTATTGTTTCCCTATTGTTTCGGATGTTGTACCTCCATGTCATACTCGCAGCATGCTCTGTACAC
>NW_007401494.1:0-796 GCF_000475195.1 Diaphorina citri | reverse complement strand
ACGCAAAGCCCCCGGGGGGGTGGAGGGGGGCGAAGCCCCCCTCCCGAGCACGAAGTGGGAGTTTTACAATATCTCTAACCGTTTAGTCGGTAAAGCTGAAAACCGCCAAAAAACGGTCAAATACCGCCAATCGCAGCATCTATCTTTTTGTGTTGCATGTTTGTCACATTTGTGAACTACATACCAAATTTAAAGTCTCTAGCTCATACCGTTCGCGAGCAGTGGCGTAGCGTGGTCTAAATTCAAGTGTAGGGCCTTGTAGGGCTCATGCACAGGTCTACCAAGTCCCATCACAGTAGGTACATGCCATTAATATTTATGGGCATTAGAGTGAACTTTTGAGTTGTATGGCCGCCATACACGCCATACATACACGCTACGCCACTGTTCGCGAGATATTATTAAATTACACCGAAAACCTCCAAAAATCGGAAAAAATACCGCCTAGCGTTCCACCGATCTTAACCAAAAGTTTCCTGTCGCATCCTTGTCACATTTCACAGCTGCCATGCCATTAATATTTATGGGCATTAGAGTGAACTTTTGAGTTGTATGGCCGCCATACACGCCATACATACACGCTACGCCACTGTTCGCGAGATATTATTAAATTACACCGAAAACCTCCAAAAATCGGAAAAAATACCGCCTAGCGTTCCACCGATCTTAACCAAAAGTTTCCTGTCGCATCCTTGTCACATTTCACAGCTGCACCAATTTTCAAGTCTCTAGCTCTTACCGTTCTCGAGATATTTTGTTTACAGACAGACACACACACAGACAGACAGACAGACAC
>NW_007401493.1:0-797 GCF_000475195.1 Diaphorina citri | reverse complement strand
AAACTCCTTTTTGGATGATTAAATATTCTCCCATTAGTGAAATCTCTCATCAAGTCATTGGTGAAATCCACCATAAGAAGTCTAAGCTTCCAATGAGCGGCGGGCCTAATCTCTATTCAACAAAACGTAGTTTATACAAATTACAAGAAACTTTGAGAGTGCCCGTGCACCTGGATATTTTTAATAATTTCAGTCTAATTCAGAACAATCTGATCTGTGTTTACTTTGAATCTTGAGTGGGTACTTATTACTCTACCGACTCGATCCGTCCCTACCCATCTTTTTTTCCTCTCCCCTCCCCTTATTCTGTCTATAGTGGGTACCCTTTCCATGTCTACAGTGAAAAAAATCTGGTGTGAACATCACACGACTTTCGTTATCCTATTGAATGATGCTTATTTGGGTGTTCATCTATTGTAACCTCGTTTTTATTTCGTAGCAATGAAACAACTGCTACATTAGACGCATGTGGCCTGTGTCGTATCATGCCCATCCCGTAGTATGTCTCTCATCAGATGGGCGAGAAGAGACACAATACTGTTCTTATATTCTTTGTTTTTAGTTTGATGACTAGCTAGCTATAGCCGGTCTTGACTTCCAAATCTTCCAGGATAATTTAACAGATATTAGTGACCGGGGTTTCACCCTCCTTTCGGGGAAGTAACTACTGAAAAGGATATACCGCCTATTGTCTTCTTGTAATAATTACTTTATTTTTTATTTATTTATTTATTTTATTTTATTTTTATTTTATTTTTATTTTATTTTATTATTGTTTTTTTTTTGCCAAAAAATAG
>NW_007401492.1:0-797 GCF_000475195.1 Diaphorina citri | reverse complement strand
CCCACAGTAACAATTTTGTCTTCCTTTAAGTGCGATTATTTGTTTGATAAATCCAGATTTACGATTATTGCCACGAATTATTTTTTTTTTTTTTACTATTATTATATCCATATGTATTACGAACGAATATGTTAAACAATAGCGGTATTGTCTTTTCGCAATGTCCCCTCTTCTGAAGTTTGTATGCCCCTTTTTTGGCGAAATAGTGCCTTTATTAAACCATGGGAAACGAGTTTCAGGAGAGGCGAAATTGCGAAAGGAAAATACCACTAAAGTAAGGTCCACTTGGTTTACCTAATTTTGGACATCCATATTTATGAACAAAAACCTGGTTCTCAAGTAGCACTGAAGTATCAATTCCGAACATTTGATTCGCCAAAATTTACCTCAGTCTAACTTGAGAGCGAAAATTTTTGTCCATAAATATCGATGTGAGTTCGAAATGAAAAGTGCCAATTTTTGTAAAACGAGTATCTTTTTTGTCATTTAAGACGAGGGTGGCTACTGTAGCCTCCTGAGTAGAAGATGAAATTTTCGTGTCCGAAATTCGAATTGAGATTATCTACGTGTATGATTTTGAATGTAGTAAGTTCATTATTTGTGTAGGTGAATTAGAAATTGAACGGTTTTATTCAAGAATGATCTGATCTACAGGCGAAAATCTAGTTTCGACTGTTTCGAGACTTTCGAGTAAAACAGCGTTTAAGTTTTCGATTTCCATTGAAAAATTTTGGGAGGGTTTTAACAAAACTCGTGTGTCTTTGTGAATAAAAGAGATATCAACATGATTCTTTTGC
>NW_007401491.1:0-797 GCF_000475195.1 Diaphorina citri | reverse complement strand
CTTCCGTCTGCATTACTCCGCTCAAATGAAGAAGGAACGAGAGGAAGTGTTCAAGTAAGTTTATAGCGTCAATATTAGCTACATCTTTGAACTTTTTTTTAGGAGGTTTGATAGAGGGAACTGTAACAACTAGTCTTATCGTCACAAAATCGAAGGGAGAAGGAGGGCAGGATAGGAGAAAGCCAGTTGTTCTAAGAACGAATCAAACCCTACTCTCCAAGTTAACTCAGCTGACTTTAAATAAATAAAACACCAAACGTTTATCCTTTCTACTTAGAAGCTAGGATGGTCAATGCGTTACTAGAGGACCATGTTTTTCTTCTTTCATCAAAGAAACCCTACACTCCAAGTTAACTCAGCTGACTTTAAATAAATAAAACACCAAACGTTTATCCTTTCTACTTAGAAGCTAGGATGGTCAGTGCGTTACCAGAGGACCGTGTTTTTCTTCTTTAATCAAATTCCTATTGTTTCTTTTACAGACTGAAAGAACAGAAGAAGGAGAACAAGGAGAAGGAAAAGCTAGAAGACATAGACAAGGAGATTGCTGAACTAGTTGAGCGTAACAAGGAGAAACTGCAGAGTGAAAGTATTCGCATAGCAGTGGCGATTAGAGAACCTCAGCTCTTAGCTCTGGGTTATGATAGAGCGTTTCGTCGCTATTGGGTATTCAAATCAGTGCCCGGGCTGTATGTAGAACACAATCCCCAGCATGTAGGCGACTGTATACCTGGGTAAGTTAACTTTATGTTAAGTCTACAAGACCATATTCCGGTAACTTCTAGGTAACGAGTACC
>NW_007401490.1:0-797 GCF_000475195.1 Diaphorina citri | reverse complement strand
AAACAGATGGAAAGAAAACATAATTGAATTTGTAGCTAAATCCAGCCGTATTGTATACCTGAAAATGAAACTGAAGTTAAATTATTTATCTTTCTCAGAGACTTTTGTTTATTTCGCTTAATGTCTTCGTGACCTCTTGTCCTATTCCTGCAGAGTCCATCTTGTCTGTTTCTAAATCAGGATGGGTTTATTGGTCTCGGACCTGAGATTCTGTATTCCAGACGAACTTTTACTGAGGGTATCCTGCATGCATACAGTTTACTCCTTAAAGTACTTTTAAGAATCTTTCAAAGTACATGCCCCAACATCAAACTATAGCACAGAAGAAATCGAAAACTTCTATGATAACTTATCAGAACTAATTAACACAGTATGTAATGACAGTGAAGAATTAATAGTCATGGGAGATTTTAACTCAATTATTGGCAAGAGCCTCCCAGGAGAAGAACACATGATAGGAACATACTCAACTGGAAGATAAGCCAGCCTAGTTAGCTTAGTTGGTAGTGCGTCTGCCTTGTAAGCGCTAGGCCGCGGGTTCGATTCCTGATGGGATAATGTTCGTTCTCGGAACGGCTGGCTTTCTCCTATCCCGTCTTCCTTCTCTCTTCGATTTCGGGACGATAAGACCATAGAAGTTACAGTTCCCTCTGTCAAACCTCTTAAAAAAAAAAAATCTTTCATGTTCTTATTTAAATGTTTTTTAGCCTTTTTATAGCTTTTTTTTCTGCAAAAATCAACTTATCAAGTCATTCTTTATTTACTTACCTTATTTATTTTTTGTTTATGTTTCAGGT
>NW_007401489.1:0-797 GCF_000475195.1 Diaphorina citri | reverse complement strand
CCCCGGGCGGGAATCGAACCCGCGGCCTAGCGCTTACAAGGCAGACGCACTACCAACTAAGCTAACTAGGCTGGACAAGGCTTGTTTGTTGGACGAAAAGAACGTCGCGTCTTTTTTTCCTTCTTCAGAGAAAGTTGTGGGTGAGACTAATCAATCTAAGCATAATTAACTTGAGAGTTGTAAAACCACCACACCACTAGACTATTAGGTTTACTAGACGTTGAACCTTCATTCACCATGTAGACAAGCCGGCATGATTTCTTTACTCTGTCAACACATTAAGCTCATGTCAATCAACAAGAAGAGTTTGTTAACCACAAGATAAAAACACAGACGAAGACGAATGCAATGAGTTTGGAGTGGGTAATTTGAATTTCTATTCTACAAATTCTAAAACATAATATACATATGCAACACAGTCAACACATGTTCCGCTAGCACAACTCAAAGGGTATATCAAAACCCGTACATAAAATTATGTACGGGTACATAAAATTATGTATTTTGAGTTGGGAGGTGTTTAATTGAACTGCAAAAGCTGACGCAACGTTAAGAAACGGGTGGTAAGTTACAGCTCGATTGCGAAATTTCGGCCCGTAATAAATGTGTCTGACCGCATAGCCATAACGTTTACGGTCACTTATCCAGGTAATCGCGCCTCTGCGGTTTGTAGCAAAATCGGCGCGTAAGATGATACCCTATTGCGTCCGATATTTGCATCGATGCAACTTTAATAGAGCAAGGCTAACATGACGTCCTGATAATACGGAATTGAGGACACGACCGCAAGATTATCA
>NW_007401488.1:0-797 GCF_000475195.1 Diaphorina citri | reverse complement strand
GCATGAACCTACTCTTCAGTAGGGTGCATTTAATACATAAAGCCCAAGCTAACTGGAACTCTAAAATATATCTTAAAGCCCGTTCACACTTGTTCGGAAAAAATCGTGTCGTGTGTAGTGGGAACACTCTCATAATTACATTGCCTACAGGACATTGGAGAAAAAAAAATCGAATGAAACTCACGACAAGTGTGACCAGTAGGGTGGAGTGGAAAAAAATTAAAATTCGAAAGGCCTTAGTGATCAAAACTTTCGAATTGATTAGAAGAACATCCTATGAAAGATTCATCAATCCAGTCTCCACAATTGGGTTGAACCTGCTCGTTTCACGTTGTGACCGAAAGTATAGGAAAAACCTATGTTGCCGCTTCAAATTGCATACTCAAAAACACTTGAAACTTAAAGCCAACTGTGGAGACTGAAGATGTTGAAAAAAATTGATGAAACTTTCACAGGATGTTCTTCGAATTTCCAATTATGAACCTGCTCGTTTCACGTTGTGACCGAAAGTATAGGAAAAACCTATGTTGCCGCTTCAAATTGCATACTCAAAAACACTTGAAACTAGAAGCCAACTGTGGAGACTGAAGATGTTGAAAAAAAATTCATGAAACTTTCTCAGGATGTTCTTCTCGTCAATACGCATCTTTTGATCACTAGGGCGCTTCGAATTTCCAATTCTTATTTTATTTTTTTACCCCACCCTAGTGAACAGGTTGTTACACAACAAATTTACCTCTTGCTCACAGGTCGAGGTTACCCCCAAGTGATTCTCACTGAAAATGCCCTGGTCCCCA
>NW_007401487.1:0-797 GCF_000475195.1 Diaphorina citri | reverse complement strand
AAAAAAACGTATGTCTAAAATATAATCTTTGGTCTGTGTCTAAAAATCTAAGATTAACTACAATATTTAATAGTTTAATAGTCGGGACCATAACCTGAGATTAAATTAAACTCGGTTCAAGTTTAACACTCGGGTTAATTCTGATTGGCTAACATTTTCGAAATCAACCAATCAGATTTGCTTAAACCGAGAGTTAAACTTAAACCAAGTTTAAGCTGAAGTTGTGGTGCCGACCACTAATAAAGGGTGTCCTAATAAGAACGCAAGATTTGATTGTTTAACAAAGCATGGTTCTCCGTGGAATAAAATGGACTTCTTAGATGATTTGAGAAGTAAACATTCTGAAATTTTGTATGGAACAATAATCAGACAAATAACTTCCTCGACTTGGATGGTACATTTATTTCCTTTTGACAAAATTTTCGATGACAAATTCAAGGAAATCAGGCTGTATCTCGTTGATGCAACTTTCAATTTCACGTTTCAATGCTTCAAAGCTTGTGGGTTTGTTGGTGTAAACCTGTCACTTCAGATACCCTCACAAAAAATAGTCTAAGGGGGTAAAATGACATGATCATGGAGGCCATTTCTCGTCAGAAAAATGGCAAATGACAGGATTTCGACTAGGAAAATGCTCGCGCAAAAGTGATTATGTGTCAATTTTACGTTGTTGAACAGTTTCAGGCTTCATGATGACTAATTTTGATATGTTTACAATTAATCTGTCAAAGATTGGGCAAAATAAAACAACGCATAAAAAAGTTATGACCCTTTCAAATCTTGCGTTCTTATTGGGA
>NW_007401486.1:0-797 GCF_000475195.1 Diaphorina citri | reverse complement strand
CTCCTCCTCCTCCTCCTCTTTCTCTTCTTCCTCCTCTTCTTCTCAGTCTGATTTTCCCTTTTCCTGCTCCTCCTTTTTCCTCACTTCCTCTTCCTTCTTCTACTCCTCCCTTCCTCCTCCTAATCCTCTTTCTCTTCCTTCTCCTCCCAATCAAGTGACAGATTTGACACGGTTGAAAGTGGAAATGTAATCGAACTCCGACCTTTAAAAGTCACCGTCCAGCCGTCCACGCAAGATACTTTAACGAATGGCGCGAGTTTCAAAATGTGTTCAGAACAAACTATGAAAGAACCACCTAACAAGGAGTATACCAGCCTGACATTTCCTTGCTAAAGAAACAGCAAAGGTTGAGTTAGTTAGCTTAGTTGGTAGTGCGTCTGCCTTGTATGCGCGGGTTCGATTTCCGCCCGGGGCGGATTTTATCCTGATGGGATAATGTTCGTTCTCGGAACGGCTGGCTTTTTCCTATCCTGTCTTCCTTCTCTCTTCGATTTCGGGACGATAAGACCATAGCAGTTACAGTTCCCTCTGTCAAACCTCTTCCCTCTGTCAAAAAAAAAGACACAAATCATGTAGGTACGAGGCAGTTTTACGCTCGATGCGCAAAGACAACTTTGTTTTGAAAACAGTTATACCAAAATCTGGTTTTGGCCCAGATTTCCAGTTTTTTGGAGACCCAGGAATGGAATTTCGGAGACATCAGACTTGACACTAGCCTGTGTGTTCTAAGTTCCTCTGCTTGAGTACTTGACTTGAACATGGGGTCACTTCACGGATGATTTGCTGAGGAATTTGAT
>NW_007401485.1:0-797 GCF_000475195.1 Diaphorina citri | reverse complement strand
TTTCTTAATTTATCCGTTTAAAAATTAGGGTTTCCTGGTAGGTATTACATGTCTGTACGTAACTATACGTATACCTACATAATATGTATATACGTATACAGGGTGTTCATAAAAGTCCCCCCACCACCTTAATTTTTGAAGGGATGAATTTAGAAACCTGAAATTTTGTAAACAAGATTTACGAGCCTGCATTCAGCTTTCTTAATTTATCCGTTTAAAAATTAGGGTTTCCTCCGTAGGTATTACATGTCTGTACGTAACTATACGTATACCTACATAATATGTAATATACGTATATAGGGTGTTCATAAAAGTCCCCCCCCCACCTTAATTTTTGAAGAGATGAATTTAGAAACCTGAAATTTTGTAAGCGAGATTTACGAGCCTACATTCAGCTTTCTTAGTTTATCCGTTTAAAAATTAGGGTTTCCTGGTAGGTATTACATGTCTGTACGTAACTACACGTATACCTACATAATATGTATATACGTATACAGGGTGTTCATAAAAGTCCCCCCCCCACCACCTTAATTTTTGAAGAGATGAATTTAGAAACCTGAAATTTTGTAAACGAGATTTACGAGCCTACATTCAGCTTTCTTAATTTAGCCGTTTAAAAATTAGGGTTTCCTGGTAGGTATTACATGTCTGTACGTAACTATACGTATACCTACATAATATGTATATACGTATACAGGGTGTTCATAAAAGTCCCCCCACCACCACCTTAATTTTTGAAGAGATGAATTTAGAAACCTGAAATTTTGTAAACGAGATTTACGAGCCTACATTCAGCT
>NW_007401484.1:0-797 GCF_000475195.1 Diaphorina citri | reverse complement strand
CACCTGGGTAATTGAAAGTCAATCCGTGATAATGCCACTAAACATTCTAAAGTCAATCCATGGTATAAGGCTATAACAGTGGGTATAGGTACAAAATGACAAAGTTTATGTACATATCTAATCTTCTGTTCCATTAGAATAATGAGTATTAGGCTATTAGGAACTTGAGACAATAAACCATGACATTATAAGCAACTTCCGTCCCCGAGCGGCTTTGTATTCCGCAGGCCTTGGGTTCAATTTACGGCGAAAATTTTTGGTTTCCCGCTTGGAAATCAGGATGTACAACTAGGGCACATGAGGAAACAAGGCACGCATTGGTAAAAGTAGGCCTTTTCAAAATCAGAATGTTGCAATCGAAATAATTCGCATATATGTGAAGCTATATCTGGAATTCGTATTAGTTTGACGTCGGCCCTCGAGAGGACATATATCATAATGTATGAAGGTCTATTCCTAGATAATACAGAATTAGGCAAATAATTAGTCCAAGCGAGCAAAGAAGATCAAGAACAAGAAAAAGCAAAGAAGAATACAAAAAATAAGTAAGAACAAAAAGAATGAGTAAGAAAAAAGATACACCACAACTGACTGAAAATCTCTCTCACACTGTCTCTCTCTACCTATTTCTCTCTCTCACACTGTCTCTCTCTATCTATTTCTCTCTCTCACACTGTCTCTCTCTACCTATTTCTCTCTCTCACACTGTCTCTCTCTACCTATTTCTCTCTCTCACACTGTCTCTCTCTATCTATTTCTCTCTCTCACACTGTCTCTCTCTATCTATTTCTCTCTCT
>NW_007401483.1:0-797 GCF_000475195.1 Diaphorina citri | reverse complement strand
GTACAAATTCCTTCGTCTATTTGTCTCCTATCTTTTGGAATGACGTGATTTTCTCATTTTAAAGGACTTTACTAAAGGATCGAAGTGAGTTCCGGATTTTAATATGAAGATTTTGCGTTCAGTTCGCTTGTTTCAGTGTCCGAAGTGAAACAGCCTTAAAAGATGGGTTCTAAGTTTCTACGAATCCTCACCATTATCATAAATCACTGATTTTTGTTGTCCGATTTTTTAAAGGATTGTGCGATTTCTGATGAAATTAAACACAAATTGTTCAACACATCCATCCAAAATATGTAGCTACTTTGCTTAGCAATAACTCCCCAATAACAATATCCCCGAGAATCGATATTTTTACACACACCCTTTTTCAAGAGATTCTATTTCAACTTATGGGATAAGTAGATCATATTAGTACTTACCATCCAAAATATGTAGCTACTTTGCTTAGCAATAACTCCCCAATAACAATATCCCCGAGAATCGATATTTTTACACACACCCTTTTTTCAAGAGATTCTATTTCAACTTATGGGATAAGTAGATGATATTAGTACTTGGAAAATAAAAATGAGAATAATTTTAGATTTTACAAAATATCTGATGTGAATATAAAAAGGTGGATAATGTAATTGTTATTTTATCTGTGATGGACAGTAGGGAGGGGGAAGCCTGGTGCAATCTGGGCATATTTAAATCGGGGCATAATGTCTTATTTTGGTACTTAAAATAAATAGGGGTTTCCAATTTATGGATTTCTGCAGCACTCCGCGGACTTCCCGGGCCGTAATTTCCTCTTT
>NW_007401482.1:0-797 GCF_000475195.1 Diaphorina citri | reverse complement strand
TGGATGTCTTCTGGCACATCTTCAACGGAAAACCGAAAATTTACAGGAGTAGGAAAAAAAATATATATATAAGTAGATCTGCCCGCGGACCACCTAGTGGTCCGCGACCACCAGTTGGGAACCACTGATATAGCACGTTGAAATTTCAATATTTCAAACTTGACACAAAAAGATTGGATAAATTATTTAAATCAATAATATCCCTAGGCCCTGTTTCCAGAAGGTACGGTTCGGCTGTCATTCCGAACCAAAGTTTTGCTGTTTAACTAGGATTCGAGGTAATTAGGACTAGATATACGGGGAAAAGGCTCAAAAGGAATAAGCGGCGGTTCTCAGGACTTTACCTTTAGCGACAGGTCGCTCAAACTTTGCAGAGAGCTTCGATAGTTTATGATGATCAAATATTATATATATAATATGTTGGTGGGCTGGACCTCGAGAAATGTACGGTTCGGCCGCTTTTTTGGCTTTAAATCTTCGAAAAAGCTCAAAAAGACTTCTCCTTTCTCACGACTTTAAATGTTGGCCAAAGTAACTCAAATTGAATGTATTTTAGTTCTAGACAGATCATTGAAGTTGAGCAACGTTACGCGTGGTTCGTATCTGGACGGGTGTGACTATCTACTGGTTCAGCATGTTTTTCTGGGCCCCACTGGTCACCCATTCGGATACCAACCATGCGCAAAGTTGCTCATCTTCAATGATCCATGGGGAACTGGTGCATTCAACGTTCTATCACCGCTGGCTAGTACCTACCCTCCTCTAGGGGAAGGATGACTGTCACATTCGACCAGCCC
>NW_007401481.1:0-797 GCF_000475195.1 Diaphorina citri | reverse complement strand
TGGAATTTTAAACAAATTGTTATAAAGGATGTCAAAACTATTTTAAAGATGAAACTTTAAATTGAATGATTCATTTAAATAATATCTGGGTATTCGTAACTTTATATTATCGGGGAGAAAAGTCGAAATTACCAACGAAATGCATGCACAATGTACTTCAATTTTCAAATAATAATGTCAAGAGATTAATGAAGATAACATAGAAATACTGCGTACAATAATACGTACATTTTGTACACAGTTCGAGGAGAGCTTGGTCATTTCTCGTGCGTGATTTCTAGAATTACCTAAGTACTATCATGTGAGTACGAATTTTAATAGCTAGGTATAAGCGTTACCTAGTACGTTATTGTACCTAAACATAACTTCGATAGAGTATCTAAAATATCGCGTGTACGTACGAACAAAGCATCCTCCATATCTAGGGCCCAAACCACAAAATATAATTTCTCTCTGGAATGTATGGATTTTTTCTACAGAGGAATTTCTTATATTACCGACAGTGAGACTCCAAAAATTTGCTAATATGCTAAGAGACCCCAAAAGTTTCTTATTATGCTAAGGGACCCCAAGAGTTTTCTATATGGGACCGACCCCTAGTCTAGAGTTTCACAATATACAGATTACGTTTAACTCCCAATATTCACACATCTCATCGTGGGAAAATTATGACAGAATTCTCTCGAGCATCGAACCCTCACTACACAGCTTGAGACGCGAGCTATGTAGCTGCGGACTGACGTTATTTGAGTCGTTCACTATGGCGGACATAAGGACGACCTCCGTGTTTCTCCCAC
>NW_007401480.1:0-797 GCF_000475195.1 Diaphorina citri | reverse complement strand
ATCACGCTATATTTGTGTCTTAATTTTTACGTCATTACTTACACAATCCATTTTGAAGAAAGGTCATCCGTTTTTGAATAATAGCAAATAGTGGGCCAACTCAGTCACGAGTGCCTTATCGAATAATGTCTCAATCAATCCTGCAGGCATAATGACATGTACGTCAAGATCAGCTAGGATATCACTCATGTATATTGGAAGTGACTTTGTAACTCAACATCGTGTGCATAACTTGTGGCTTGAGGTTAAACACATTAACCATGATCATAGTCATATTGATTGATACATGATTGACTCATGTTAAGCCCACATATCTCATAACATGCTAGCATGGTGCAGACCAGCCCATGTGATTTGCAGGGGTATTGCACGTCTTCAAGATTATGATGCTGTTTAACTGTTCATATAGTTTGAGCAGTGCACTATAATCAATGTTGCTTGGCATACACAAAGAATTAAATACATTATTATGTGCGATGATAATCATGTCTCGAATAAAGACGGGCCACACATCTTGAAACTCTCGAGTGATTCACTGCTCTACCATAGACCATGGCACAATACAATTTGTATGCTAATTGCTATGGTGAACTGGTTGGCTACTGTTCTTTCAGATGATTTAACAGAACAAAAGATACTTTTAGTTTAAGTCAATAGCACCAAAGAAACACAAGTCCATGAATACGATTGTTCAATATATGACATACTGTATCTATATCAGTGAGATGAACTTTTTGATGCAATTTGCTATCAGTAGTTGTGTTTTTACAAAAGAGAAGTAGGGCTTTTTGAGGATA
>NW_007401479.1:0-797 GCF_000475195.1 Diaphorina citri | reverse complement strand
ACCATCACACCCCATCGCATGCCTTTGGGCACACTCTACATATGTATTTGTCAAGCTTTTGGCCTTGACAAAAAAAAAAATAATAATAATAAGGGTAATAGAAAGTAAAAATCCTCTTTTGAAATTAGAAATCTTTTTCTTTCTCTTCTTTTTTCTCAAATACCAATTTTATATGAACCTTCGTAAAGTAGACAACGATTTTCTTTCTTCTCTTGCATCCGTTCTAAATCAACTGCAGGTGTAAGACAAGTAGCTATATGTGTCTAGGTTTGGTTGGTAGGTACCTAACAAAAGTAGGTAACCTAAACAAAGACCTTTTTCCCTGGCGGGATTAGAATCAGGATTCAGGAGGTAGTGACTGGCTTGAAGACAAAGATTACCAGATGGTGAAGACTACAGACCGAAGAAAAAGTTATAGGCAGTCCAAGGTCGTAAAGTATAAAGTTTAGTACATTGGATTATTGTTTATGAAAGACCATAACATAGTGGATTTAACCAATAGGAGAAAAGGATCCACAGTTAGGTAGAATAGAATAGAATAGAATAGAAAATACGTTTTATTTGCACATAAGATACATGAAAGGTAAACTCTTTATTTCCTTAAAAAAAAAACCGCTTTCTTGTCCTTTCAAGCTCCTAAATCGCCTAGTTGACAAATCTCACAGCTTTTGATGTTGTTCCCCCTCTCTATCAGTCTGTCCTTCCCCTTCCTCCTTTTTAGAGGAATTTTTTTTTGCTAATAACCATTGAGAAAAGGAGGGCATAGGAAGAGATAGAGAAAGTGAGAGAAAGAGAGA
>NW_007401478.1:0-797 GCF_000475195.1 Diaphorina citri | reverse complement strand
TCGAATTTCCCGCCAACTTTACACGCAAAAAGGCCGACGATGGCCTACGATGGCCCTGTTCATAACCACGGCCTTAATGTGTTAGTGCACATACGTTTTGCGCAGTTCTTTCTGCTCCTCCGCTAGCGAGCTTGCACAGTGGTGCTACCTAACGGACGAAAAAACAACTGCGTAAAGTCTGATGTCACACATATTATTTAAACTCTTTCATTAGAACGGAAAATAAAAATTGAATTTTCGACCTTTTACAGTTATTTTTTCGGAGTTTGTTTTGACCTCAGATTTGGATTTTTCCCAACTTTTTACATAGGAATCGAAAATCGAGGGACCATTTATTTATAATTTTTAATTTTTTACCCATTTGCAACTGCTCCATTACCGTACGTTACTTTGTTACTAGTTGAACTATTTCAACTAATCAAACTTTCAACTGATGAGCTTTCAAGGGATCCAGGGAAAAAATTAAATTTGAGTTTCAAAATGAACTTGCAATTGAAACTTTGAAATTTGAACTGTCTGGGTAAACATTGCATGTAGAGTTGTAGTTGTAGGTTGTAGTCTTGTAGTTGTACGTTGTACCGTTGTAGTGAGTTCACTGGTTGTACGTTGTAGTTGTAGTAAAGGGGTATTTTATTTATGTGAAATGGAAATTTTTCGGATCTAGCACAGGGGAGCGTGTTGAGGACGAGATTTTTCGAGAAAAATCCCATGACAACAGCAGGGGGATGGGATTTTACTTTTCATAAAACGTCCCTTTCCCACCATAAATTCTTTGTTTATTTTTGACTTGTAATTTT
>NW_007401477.1:0-797 GCF_000475195.1 Diaphorina citri | reverse complement strand
AACAATAGATTGATAACAACATTGAAGAATTACTTCACAGATATTATGCATACGCTACAATGCTCTTGCACTAATACAAATACATCATTGGGTTTTATTCTAAGAGGGAGCGAGAGAGAGAGAGAGAGGTGCTATGTTTGAACCTCTCATATTGACCTCCTTTTCAATATGTCTTCTCTCTCTCCTTTTTTGTATTTCCCTTCTCCTCGTAGTCCTCGTTTTCCCTCTGGATTTCCTTTACCTTCTTACCCTTTCTCTATTTATTCCCTATTTCCATACGCTACAATGCTCTTGCACTAATACAAATACATCATTGGGTTTTATTCTAAGAGGGAGTGAGAGAGAGAGAGAGAGGTGCTATGTTTGAACCTCTCATATTGACCTCCTTTTCAATATGTCTTCTCTCTCTCTCCTTTCCGTATTTTCCTTCTCCTCGTTTTCCCTCTGGATTTCCTTTACCTTCTTACCCTTTCTCTATATTTTATTCCCTAGGTATTTCTTGTTTGCTTCCTCTCTCTCTCTCTTTCTTTTTGGCATTCGTATTTCCTTACTTCTTCTTCTCCTCCCTGTTCTCTCTACATGTCCTTTTCTTTACCTTGTCTTTCTTCTATTTCTTTTTTCTCCCCCCTTTTTTAGCCCGTCCTTCCTTTATTAAATTACAATAGTAATAATAAAAGGTATAAGAGACGGGCTATTGTCTATTGTAAGGACTTATCCAAACCTGGTCGACATATATATATCAAATTAAAGGTTCTTTTTACCAGGAAAATCGCCAGGAAAATCGTTTTCTTGGTAAA
>NW_007401476.1:0-797 GCF_000475195.1 Diaphorina citri | reverse complement strand
CCCAAATGAGTTTCTTGATCCATTTTGAGCATCACTGTCACGAAGGTTAGTCGTACTTAAGTAATTCACTTGAAACGTAAAAGCGGTCAAAGTGGCCAAGTCCACGGCCCATCATTTGCACATCAAGATCTAAACCTTTTCAACCCCTTGTTCCTCAAAAAGTTTCCCTGGGTTTAGGCGGGACTGTTTCGCAGCCATTCAGTTGCCTACAAGAACGCCTACCTGTTAGGACTTGTATGCAAAATGCAAGCATGTTCATCATCACCAAGAACCCTCCTGTGTCAGCAAATACTGGTATCTAGGCGATAGAGCGCCTTGTAACTATCAAACAAAACACTGCAGGCTCATGCACGTTACCTGAATAACGCAGTGGTCAGCAGGAATTCTAGTCGTTCTAATGATTGTGGTTTGAGTTCGAGGAAAAAGACGACTGGGGCTTTAGTTAGGGAGCTATACTTACAACTGTAGGGTAGGTATGCTTATTGGGGCTTTAGTTAGGGAGCTATACTGGCAACTGTAGGGTATGCTTATTGGGGCTTTAGTTAGGGAGCTATACTGGCAACTGTAGGGTATGCTTATTGGGGCTTTAGTTAGGGAGCTATACTTACAACTGTAGGGTATGCTTATTGGGGCTTTAGTTAGGGAGCTATACTTACAACTGTAGGGTATGCTTCTATGCTTATTGGGGCTTTAGTTAGGGAGCTATACTGGCAACTGTTGGGTATGCTTATTGGGGCTTTAGTTAGGGAGCTATACTGGCAACTGTAGGGTATGCTTATTGGGGCTTTAGTTAGGGA
>NW_007401475.1:0-797 GCF_000475195.1 Diaphorina citri | reverse complement strand
TGCATAATCACCCAATCCAATGTTGTGCTGGCAGAGAGAGATATTTCTAACAAAGTTCCCTTTCTATCTGTCTCTAAAGCTTCTTCCTCTTCCTCTTCCTTGTGTTCTTCTTCTTCAACTTGTTCTTCCTCTTTCTTGTGTTCTTCTTCTTCCTTTTTTTCATATTCTTTCTTGTGTTCTTCTTCTTCCTTTTTCATATTCCTTCTTGTGTTCTTCTTCTTCCTTTTTTTATATTCTTCCTTGTGTTCTTCTTCTTCCTTTTTCATATTCTTTCTTGTGTTTTTCTTCTTCTTCCTTTTTTCATATTCTTTCTTGTGTTCTTCTTCCTTTTTTTATATTCTTTCTTGTGTTCTTCTTCTTCTTCTTCTTTTTGCATGGTGTTTCTAATAGCACTGCTTTGGTACAAAACTTAAGAGACTGTTCTCTCTCTCTCTCTCTCTCTCTCTCTCTTCGGACACAACTTACCGGTGTCATAGTTTGTCACAGTGTCCACTTGAAAATAGCGCTACTAAATTTTCCTGTCGCTATTATTGATAGTGTGGGATTGGAAGTCGAATCCCAGCCCTCCTGACTACCAGTCCATGGTCCAACTCTACTGATCTATTAGATAGGAAATAGGGATACCTGGATGTATTGGATATGCACCTTTTACTTCTAAGTTTTTATATTATTTTGTTATTATTTTGGATATTAGCGGAACTCTAGATTGGCCATTACAGCATTCACCACAACATCCTATGTGTGGTTAGATGCTCGTGTCAGTCACCCGTCCAGATATGCACCACACTCGCCGCGCG
>NW_007401474.1:0-797 GCF_000475195.1 Diaphorina citri | reverse complement strand
AGTGATAATAAATTAATAATTATTTAATTAATTATAATTATCTAATAAGTAAATTATTATAATATCTTTAGCAAATCGATGATAAAATCACAATTTAGTTAGGTGTTTGAGTCCTTTTCGACTGACGAGCAAGATGGTTACTGACTACATTAACTGATAGTAACTGCAGAACTGCAGAAATAACTGTCAGAATCCAGGCTTCAGTACGTGGTGTATTACCTAATGATAAGTTAGTAATTACCTATACTTACAGCTGATAATGCCGTAATTCACTTTGTTTACATTGTACCTATCAGGCGTACGTAAGATTCGTTCATTCTATTCAATTCTTTAATTTCTTTCAATTGTTGATCATGATCAGTGATCACTATTATCTGAAGAATGGAGATTTTACTCCTTAAATCCTGAACACCAGTGGTGTATTCGTAAAATCAATGAAATCTCCTGAAAATTCCAGTACACAGGACCTCTGCCTTGGTGTGGTGTAGTGGTCAAGACGCTCGCCTGGTAAACCGGAGAGCGTGGGTTCAATACCATCCGAGGTATGGAATTTTATCTTTAATATAATTTTGAGAATTTCACCACAATAATACCTAGTAGTAGCCTACTGCTGTGGAGTAAAGGGGTTTTTAATGACGGTGGTTTCACCCTCCATTTGGCTACAAAACTACCCATCTCCCCAGATTAACCACACCCAGCCTGAGTTGGGCCGGGGGACAGCATTCAATTCCCCCGACTTTTTGATTTTGTCTTATTTCCGGTGTTCGATTCCCCCGATATTTTTTTAGGGTTGCCAT
>NW_007401473.1:0-797 GCF_000475195.1 Diaphorina citri | reverse complement strand
TTTAAAAGTTACCTAAGTAACAGAACACAAAAAGTCAAAATAAACGGGTACACTAAAACCATAGAACAAAAAAAAAAAAACGAAAAAAATATAAATAACACTACAATTTCAACATATGAGAGCGAGACAATCATAAATAAACCCTACGCTGTACCCCAGGGGACGGTACTTTCTCCTACCCTATATAACATATACTAAACTTATTTAAAAGTTACCTAAGTAACAGAACACAAAAAGTCAAAATAAACGGGTACACTAAAACCATAGAACAAAAAAAAAAAAACGAAAAAAATATAAATAACACTACAATTTCAACATATGAGAGCGAGACAATCATAAATAAACCCTACGCTGTACCCCAGGGGACGGTACTTTCTCCTACCCTATATAACATATACGTACTAGGTCTATATAATCTCCCCCTCACTGGTCAGTTAGTTACTTTCGCAGATGATACTGCCCTTCTTGTTAGAGGTAAATCTTGGGATGAGGTGTTCAATCTGATAGAACGAGATATGAGACTGATAAGATGTTGGTTCCGTCAACATAACCTAACAATAAACGCCAATAAAACCAAGATTTTGCCATTTTGTATGAACAAAAGTCAACTGCCTGAGAGAACAAACCTTATTATACACGAAAATGACAACTGTGTAAATCCCTGCAATTGTGATTCATTACAGGTGGTAGAAAATGCAAAATACCTAGGAGTGGAGCTGGACTGTTTCTTAAAGTGGGACAAACATATAGAGCTCTTAACTAAAAGACTGAGAAGGTACATTTACCCCTTTCTGACC
>NW_007401472.1:0-797 GCF_000475195.1 Diaphorina citri | reverse complement strand
ACATATAAATAAAAAAAAGAATATTTTTTTCATTTTTGACCGGGTGGCAAAATTCCATGACTTTTCCAGATTTCCTTGAAATTTTCTAGATTTTCCATGACTTGTTGGCCGATTTTCAGATTCCTTGAATTTTTCAGGTCGCGTAAAAACCCTGCTTAAGATTTCAGCCAAAGTCGCTTTCGCTTGAACTAAAACAATACTCAGGTATTTATTTAACTATTAGAGCTAATCGAAATTACCTACTATACCTGTGTAGCTATTAGGTAATTATCTTCGGAGCGGCGCCAAAGAAATTAACTACCTTATTAGCAGAGAGAGAGAGAGAAGTTCAGAATATGGCACTTATTTTTCCAAAATATGGCACTAAAGAACATGACAAACTTAGGTATATTGGGAAGATATGGCATTTATTTTTTCAAAACATGGCAAAATAAGCAACAAAAATGAATGACATAATAAGGCTTTTTAGGCTTTTCATGACATTTTTCCAAATTTTTCTAAAATGTGGCAAAATAGTATGGCGCCAATGCAATATGGCATTTGAACTTCTCTGCTTATTAGATATGCACGAATTGGCTCAATGTTGTCAACTGGTTGATAATATTCAGGTTTATTTTACAGCTATAGGCCAGGCCCGTATTCAGGATTTTATCGAGGGGAGGGGGTGCAAGAATCTGATTAGGACACAGTTCGCCCCAAGCTCGAATCGAACCCGCGACCTTGCGTTTACAGGGCAGACGCTCTACTTTCCACACTAACTAAGCTGAAGCATTTAGCTAAATTGGGAGCTCATTTAA
>NW_007401471.1:0-797 GCF_000475195.1 Diaphorina citri | reverse complement strand
TTCAAATGAACTTGAGGATCAGCCAAAGTTTTCATTCGAAACTCGATGACATTCTCGTTTTCCGAGCGCTTTTAAGTTCATATTGAATCTACGTATACGTTAATCTTCTTCTTTTAATGTAGATTTTCCCCCATTCTAATATGACCAAGACATTGGCTCTTCAGTCCTTGAGGTCTTTGGTGGTGCCATTGATATCTTTCAAAATTGTCAACCCAAACAGAGTACCTACCTACCGAGGTATCATAAAGTTGAGCAAGCTTTCTTAATGGAAGATCATTTTTGCTGAAGTCAAGTAACCCTTTCTTTTCTCTCCCCATGCACAGATTGGTAGCGTCTTGTGCATGCCGGTTATAACTGGATTACATGATGCCACAAGGCAGTCCAGCTACTAGTCTAGTGTAAACACCACTGGCGTCCAGTTACATTCCAGTCCAATTGGATTACGCTACAGAAGTGTATTTGGACCAACTGCTAGACCAGATGTTACTGAATGGTCCCAAGTTCATGTCACCATATTGTCTACATTTATGCCGGCCGACCACGCTCAGACGGTCTGACAGACTTAGACCTAAGTCTGTTAGAGCGAGATCTGTCAGATAGCCTGAGAGTACGCCGCATAATGGTCTTTACTTGAGTCCAGTAACTGAACTAACTGCCTTCTGGCTTCGTCTAATTCAGCCATTCATCATCAGCATGGTAGCGTCTTCATGGTAGCGTCTAGAAGGTTGCTATATTATCCGCCAAACTTGCTGTCTCCATGCTTCTCTATCGTCCCATTCTCTTGCAATTTTATTGTC
>NW_007401469.1:0-797 GCF_000475195.1 Diaphorina citri | reverse complement strand
TTTGATAGAGCTAAAACAAGTGTACTTGGACAAATTAAAGTGGTGGCCATGTTGGTGAGCCGAATTCCGAATTATATATAAGGAAGATGCTTTTTTTTGCACTCCGGATGCCGGATTTAAGGCTTCATATATCATTATTTTGATAGCAATAATAGCTTACCTGATGTAACAGTCTTCCTGAGGGGCAAGTTAGATAGGGAGGTAACAGAAGAGGATTCAGCATTCAGATCTACACTGGATAGTAGGGGAGCAGTCACTGCGGAAGAGTACAAACCTCCTTGGTCACTATGGCACCTGAAGAAGATAAAACATAAATGAGTCAGCTATACACTGGATAGTAGGGGAGCAGTCACTGCGGAAGAGTACAAACCTCCTTGGTCACTATGGCACCTGAAGAAGATAAAACATAAATGAATCAAGTCACACTAAGAAATATATGATAAAATATGCTAAACATAAACACATGTCACTTTCCAAAAACAGTCAGGTTGGACTCTCGTACCTAGAACTCCTTGATTATGCATAGGACAGTCCTCAAGTTTCTGGAGAAGTATTACATTGCTAGCCATGGAGTATGGTATGCTGAATTCACCAACAGCAGACGGACCACTGAAGTTAGGCAAGTTTAAAGTACACTCAGCCTCTTAAAGAAGTTGGTTTGAATTCCAGCAAAAAAGCAAGGTGGCATTGACCCTGGTTAGAGTAAGTGGCATTAGTGAATGTCTCTGTATGAATAGACCGGTTACTTAGGTGAGGTTTCTCAGTCAAAGAACAGAAAAAAAAAAAAAAAATCTGGT
>NW_007401468.1:0-797 GCF_000475195.1 Diaphorina citri | reverse complement strand
CGTAGCAGTTGTTTCATTGCTAGGAAATAAAATCAGCTGTTGGAGACCATTGGAAAAAGCAGGGATGGATTGAAACTTATCAAAAAATAAGGCGAAATATTGGAGAAAGTAAGCATTCCAGTTCTCACCTTGACTTCTTTATCGTCCACTCCCATTTCCGCGGCCAGGATTTCCAGATCCGTAGCGTGGAGAGTTTTAGCCCGGGAGAATTGACTCTCCAGTGACGCCTCTTGGTCTGGGGTGAGGCGAGGATTGAAACTGAGGGGTTTCTGAGTGTGCTGAATGGGGACTGGGGTATTCATTGTGCAATGGTAGCTGAAACAGTCGGAATTCAAGTATTTAAATTAGTAAACTCACTATTATACCGAATTTATGTAAGTTTAGCAAACTCTCTATGAAGTTGACAGTAAACTCACTATTGAAGATCTACTGGATGAAGAGAAAACATGAAAAGAAGTAAGAATTATGTGGTCGGTCCTCTGTAGGCTGAAAAAAGAAACTCAGTATTTAGTCAACAGTCTACTTATCTCGGAAAGTTACTACAACTAACTGTAATTAAACTCACAGTGAGGGGTAAATGCTTCGATGTGAGAAAAAATTCATCAGAAGGCATGATATTGTACGAATTGTACCTGATCCACTCGTCAAAGGTTTTTTACGAGTACGTTAGCCTAGGTACTTTGAAAAGTAGCACGTCTGTCTCGTAAGCTGTAAGTCGATTCCCACCCGGGGCAAATTTTATCCTAAAGACCTAATATATCAAATAAGGTTCGTTCTCGGAACGGTTGGCTTTCTCC
>NW_007401467.1:0-797 GCF_000475195.1 Diaphorina citri | reverse complement strand
GAGACAATATTTTGTTGAAAATTTAAAAATGCTCCCACAACTTGAATTTATTCATTAAAATTTTTGGTATAAAAAAAAGTTTTTTTTTCAATTTAAAATAGATAGTGAGCTTCAGAAAAAGCAAAATTCCTTTTTATTCATACAATGACCTTAACCATCAAAGTCCTTTTTTTATGCTATGCATCTAGTGAAGTAGCAATTCTCCGTTGATTCAGCTTCAGCAACACAAAGAAACAAGCGTGGGAGTGCTTACAATAGCTGGAAATAATCTAGACACAATGAAAAGGAGCGTGCCAAATATACTAAAAGTTTTTTTTTTCAATTTAAAATAGATAGTGAGCTTCAGAAAAAGCAAAGTTCCTTTTTATTCATACAATGACCTTAACCATCAAAGTCCTTTTTTTATGCTATGCATCTAGTGAAGTAGCAATGCTCCATTGATTCAGCTTCAGCAACACAAAGAAACAAGCGTGGGAGTGCTTACAATAGCTGGAAATAATCTATACACAATGAAAAGGAGCGTGCCAAATATTCTAGCATTATATTTGCCTTTGTGTATTATGTCGTCTGGGACAGCATATTAAGTATTATATGCTATTATGCATACAGCATGTAAGGCCCGTCGCGCATTGGCAGCATAATCGCGCGGTAACGCGTAGTCTGAAAAACCAATCTAATAACAAGCAGGGTCCGTCCCTCCGGGAATTTTTTAGCCCGTAGTGATTAGAGAAAATCAGTACCTGTGTACCTACCTAATTTGTTTAATATTCAGTTTATTATTATTCTTGATTTGATTT
>NW_007401466.1:0-797 GCF_000475195.1 Diaphorina citri | reverse complement strand
CGCGCGTCATTAGCCCGTCCAATCATCAATAAATTAGCTTTAGCCAAACTCATGTCTGAGCTAATTATCAGGACCAGGAAAACGTACACCATATGTTTGACGTACTCCAGGTGTCTTAGATGGCACGATGCAAATTAATGATGTTGCATGTAACATGTGGTGTAATAATCAACAGTAACACATGAGTTATAATATGATGTATGAATTAGTAATTTAGTAGCCAAAATCATGACCTAATGAGACCTTGTGAAAGATCTTTTTTCCTGGATTCCATGTTTTTCAAAATTTATGTACTACACATATAGATTAAATTTGAATTCGGTGAGAGTTTTCATTATATATTATTCCTGTGGGGAGAAAGACACCAGAAGGGAGGGCTTTTAAATTTGAAATCTTAGGTTTAAAAAGGTCTTGTGGTTTATGATTTCTAAAAAAAAGTCTCACATAAAATTGTCAAATATCTTACTACACAAGAAGGGAGAGACAGAGAGAGAGAGAGAGAGAGAGAGAGAGAGAGAGAGAGAGAGCTAGGACAATAGGACATAATATTAGATAATATTTTAGAAATTTTAGGAGCTCTTCCTCAGAAAAAAAAAATCTTTTGTTAAAAAGTTTTCCAGAAGCATTACATTTTTTCCATACCTTCTTGGTTAGGTGCCCACCCTTAGGTAACCCCACCTTTAAATTGAAAAGGTTTCATTTAAGGGAGGTAGGAGGGTCTCTTTTTACTTTCTATTACCTTTACGTATAGGGAACCTATACAAGGTAATGAGAAAGTATTGCAATCGGTCCAAATT
>NW_007401465.1:0-797 GCF_000475195.1 Diaphorina citri | reverse complement strand
TAAACATTGGATTTTAGAATTATTGAGATATTGGGAAAAATCCTACAATGCTGCAGTGAGCACCAAAGTTGTGACATAACACAAAGAAACTGCATTTACATTTACAAGTGAGGCCTCATTTGAACTGAGGCTATTTTCGATAGTAAGGGCCGAAATTTGAAATCGCAATTTTGAGTCTGATTGTGGAGTTCACCAATGACTTAAGTAATGAGAGTTTCATACTCAAATCAAAATTGTTTCATACTCAAATCAAATTTTATTTAATTAAAATACAAAAAAGATAAATATGGAAGAAAATAGGTACATGGGTAGAACAGACTAGACTGTTTTATACACCCTGTATGGATGTTTCTAGTTTCTACTGAATATTCTATATTGGGTCACACGGTGACAGTCTTGTGTTTGTGACGTGTTTTTTCTTCTTTTTCTCGTGTGTTGACCAGAACGAATGGGTTTGACCCGGTCAACGCTAGCCAATAGATTTTGCCGTAGTTCTGCCGCGGCGGTATGTTCGGCCAAATCAAATTTCAAACTGATTTGCCGCCAGCTTACGTCGACCATCAACCGTACCGACCATCGACCATAGCCTAGTACCGAGCCAAGAGAAAATAAACAAACCATGCTAATGAATAGAAGTGTCCTCAACGGAGCACTGATCATAGCTCCGACCCTTGCAGAAAATCGAGAAATTGGGCTGAGACACCACCGAGGCAGCGAGAATCTGCCTCGGTGGTGTAGTGGTCAAGACGCTCGCCTAATAAACACTGATCTGCCTCGGTGGTGTAGTGGTCAAGACG
>NW_007401464.1:0-797 GCF_000475195.1 Diaphorina citri | reverse complement strand
GAAAAATGGAGCCACTTGACCATATTGGGTGACTTTGTCAACACTTTTGCTCTAACTTTATGCGGAGTGTGGAGATTACAACAAAGGATGATTGTTATACTTTTGGTATACATAACTGAAAGGTGAGTTAGAGTTAGGTGTATTGCTCAATAATGTGGATAGTAAACTTGAGAAGCAATAAATAAAGAGGTCCTATTAACCTCACAAGGCCTAATGTCGATCTAAGAAACCAACAAACAGAAAGTTTGTTGACGTGGTACCTACAACACAGTCTAGGTCTACAGTAGAAGATAGACTGAAATTTGGTTCACACACAAGTTCAACATGAAGGCACACAGGTAAAAGATTGATGATTAACTTTTGTGGGCCTTGTTGGCCCTACAGGGATTTTTTCATTAGTTTTCAGACCCCTTTTTTGAGTTTGAGTTAGGTGTATTGCTCAATAATGTGGATAGTAAACTTGAGAAGCAATAAATAAAGAGGTCCTATTAACCTCACAAGGCTTAATCTCGATCTAAGAAACCAACAAACAGAAAGTCGGTTGACGTGGTACCTATATACAACACAGTCTAGGTCTACAGTAGAGTAGTAGAAGATAGACTGAAATTTGGTTCACACACATGTTCAACATGAAGGCACACAGGTAAAAGATTCATGATTAACTTTTGTGGGCCTTGTTGGCCCTACAGGGATTTTTTCATTAGTTTTCAGACCCCGTATCCTCAGTGACGGACAATAATTTCCTTGGAATATGTACCATGTATACCTAAATATATATTATACATCAGTAACTTTGG
>NW_007401463.1:0-797 GCF_000475195.1 Diaphorina citri | reverse complement strand
TAAAGGTTTTGGATTGATTTTTTTTTTTTTTTTTACTAAAACGTCCTTGTCCCCAAAAGATTCCCTTGTGCTTTCTCAAATAACTCAACTGAGAAATAGAGGTTTTGGATTGACTTGTTCTTTTACTCTAAGAAGTCCCAATCTCTGAAAGTTCCCCTTGTGCTTCCTCAAATTAAGATAGGTACTTTAAGTAGCTCTGTATGTCCTTGTAAAAGTGCCGGTATCCCCTAGGATGATTACTTAATTACTAGTATTACAAATGTGTAATAAGATCACGAAAAAAACTGCGTTTATTCCCCTTTCTTTAACAATATTCTTCCTTTCATTCTCCTTTCAAGACCACGAAAAAAACTGCGTTTATTCCCCTTTCTTTAACAATATTCCCTTCATTTTCCTTTTCAGAATGGTCAAACTAAAACGAAGGAAAACTCAGTCGACAAATGTTAATTTTAAGCTCTTCTCTTCATTTAATTTTCCAGAACGATCAAATTAAAACAAAGAAAAACTCCACAATGGCCGAGGGTGAAAGCAAGGACGCCAGTTCCGCCGTCGGGAAATCTTCCAGCCTCACAGGAAACCAACAGGAAAGGAAAGGCGGCAAAGTGTCGGAACAGGAATTGACGGCCAAACTGAAGGCCCTATTCGGATTTGATAGTTTCAAATGTGAACTGCAGAAGAAAGCGATTCGACACATTCTGCTACGAACGCACGATATTTTCGTCAGTATGCCTACAGGTACGGAAATTTTTCTTCAGTAGGACCACAAACATGGAAAAAAGTTACCCGGAAGATTTCGC
>NW_007401462.1:0-797 GCF_000475195.1 Diaphorina citri | reverse complement strand
GTAAGCTTACATACTCAGAATTAAGGTCCGCGGGTTCACTTGAACTAAAAAAAAAAACTTTTTGACTCAGGGGACCCTAAAACGGATATTTTCACACATTTCCCGATTTTGAATATTGGGACTGATTGCTATACTTCCTCATTACGTCCCTAACAAGGCCAACAATTACCCAACCTAAAATGCTATTAGGGATATTTTTAATAGAAAGTATAAATCTACATCTACATAGATGAACTGTTCCTTGTGGGTGTAAATCACAATAAGGATTCCGGATACTGTACTCTCCACCTAAAGATTTCGAACTGAAAATAAGGAATCCCTTTTTCCTGTCCAGAGGAATCCGAGAAAATATGTACATTAATAATTTTGCAAAACCCCTCGCTTTAATGTATTTTACTGAACTCTACATCTCTATACTGCGAGCTGCGTCTTAGGTTAAGCTGGGAAAACAATTCTCGATACAATGATGATGTTACCCATTTCTTTATTTTTTCTTGGAAAAAAACTGAATGTGGTGTTAAAGAAGAAAAAAGAGGAAAGAACTTAGCATAAGAAGGAGAAGAAAAAAGACAAGAAGAACGAGGAGAGGAGGAGGAAAAAAAGAATAAGGAGGGGATGGAGGTGGAGGAGAAGAAGAAGGAGCAGGAAGAGGTGGAGAAGAGGAAGAAGAAGTAGGAGCATGAGAAGTATTAGGAGAGGAAGAGGAAGAAGAAGAGGAGGAAGGCGAAGGAGGAGAAGAAGAAGGAAAAGAGGAAGAAGAAGGTGATGAAGCATAGGAAGAGCAAGAAGACGAAGAA
>NW_007401461.1:0-797 GCF_000475195.1 Diaphorina citri | reverse complement strand
GTGAGCCTGGGGATGACGTCAGTCGCTATGGCCAATATGCTTATGACACGCGACTACTGTAAGCTCTCGTGTCTACTTATGACTGTTTATGACGGAACGTAATATCTTATGACTCTTGGAGCTTATGACACACAGGGATTTCTTATGACAGTCGATACGGTAATAGTACGGTGAAAGATAATACGGTAATATATAGTACTAGCATTACTAACTCTATTCTAAAAGCTAATACATATTTTAGACAATAATTTTCATGTTTTATAACAGAGTATTGGATTCGAAAGCTTTAATTTACCACTGGAAACAAGAACTAGGCGTAATGTTGGTCAAAATAACAAACTATTCAAAAATCTTTTGGTTCGTTCACTGAAAATACTGCAACATCCATCAAAAAAAAAAAAGTAATACGTTTAGCTGATAAGTAGAAACCAGGTTGTTAAAATGGAAACACACTAAAATCACATCACGGCACGTGAGCCATACTACCATCACGTTACGTGATAGTAGTGTGGCTGTCCTGAACGAAAATTACCTACAATATTATGGGAAAACTTTGAACTACATCTTTCTGATTCCCCTTGAGCTGACGTGACGTGATGATGATTTTGTGTTTCTACCTGTACTGTAGTTCCAACTTCCAACCCTATGTGTCTCCCCCTTAAGCCCTAAATTACGGTTTCACTCACTCCGAACCCAGTGTGGGTCCGGAGTGAGCTCACATGAGCCAAGCCTGTGAAACACTTACAGTTGAGACGATGGCCTGATCTCCGGTTTCTTTCTCTTCTTGGCTGCTGTGC
>NW_007401460.1:0-797 GCF_000475195.1 Diaphorina citri | reverse complement strand
GAGAAAATGGCACATCCACCAGGGGTCAGGATAATTCTTTGGGACCGTGGTCCTGATTGGCGAAGAATGTGAATTTCTGATACGAACAGTCTATATTTATTTAAACAAGGTATTTTCGATGCTCTATGATTGCGGAAGGATGTACAGGCTCAATACCCGAATTCGCTCAATGAGGAAAGAGCCCTTGACAAATTTGATGATGATGTCAAAATCCAGGTTCGAACCCCAATAGTGGCTCTTTTTGGATAAAAGTCGTCGTTTCTCAAGAAATTCAAATAAGAACCTCTACTTTTTATTTCATTTTTGAAATCTACGTCGAATTTCATGGGTAACCAAATAATCTTTTGCTATTATTGGTAAGTGGTAAAACTTACAAGGGGTTCAGTCCCGCAGTATACCATTAGATCGGGGTTTGAGCATTTTTCAAAACGCACAATCCGCGGTCTGGCATTTCGTGTTTTCCACTCCGCGGAGTGAGCAGTTTGGCCTTCTTTCTCTTGGTGCTCAATGGCGGATTTCGGCAATTTGGCTTTTGCACAAATCCAGTCCGCGGAATGAGCTATTTAGAGTTGCTCAATTGCCGAATTTCGAAGAATGAGCATTTTGCATTTTTTATTCCGCGGAGTGAGCTATTTTTTTGCTCATTGAGCGAATTCGGGTATTGAGCCTAACATACATATTTCAAACTTGTATTAAACATTTGGTAAAAATGGCACACTCACTAGTAAACAAGAACACTGAGGCTATAATGACACATCCACCATCCAACTGAGCAGCTGGAACTCCTTTACCTACTC
>NW_007401459.1:0-797 GCF_000475195.1 Diaphorina citri | reverse complement strand
CGATACAAGCCTTGGATGATATACTGGCATAGCCGTCAGCCTGAAAGAACAAAGTTAGTTTTAAGTTTAGAAGATGTTATTTTAAACAACTATCTCGACGATTTTTTCTTCTTCTCCTTCTTCATCTTCGTCTTCTTTTTCTTTTCTTCTTCTTGAAGAAGTTTGAGAGAGGGAACTGTAACCAAGGAGAACTGAAATTTTGAAATAATAAAGTGTCTTGGTAAGTTATGGTTTTCACAAGCTCAGGTAAGGTTAGAATTAGTAGGTAGGTACTATAATAAGGGCTTTCCTCTTTACACCGTGTTCGTTACTTTCACTTAGCTTGATTAGGTTAATGAATCCCTTGTCTCTCTCGTCCTTTTTCATTTTCCTTCTCCTCCTACTCCTCCTTCTTCTTCACTTTCTTCTTCTTTTCCTTCTTCTTCACCGCCTACTAATTTCACTTTTATGACTACCAAACACGAAACCATGCTAAATGTAGGCTTCTGACCCTTGCGTATGATGATGGTACAAAATAGAAAGTAGGGGAGTTCGAACTATGCCTAACTGGGTAGGAAGTAGTTACAAAGCTAGTGTTTGACAGCCTATAGATTTTTCTACGTGAGCTTTTAGAGGTTATTCTAAAAATAAAATGTTGGAAATATACTTGTCTATTTAACATTGGAGGATTTTCACCAGAAAAAAACAGAGAGTCAACGGGATTATGCCATTTTCCGGAAAGTGGAATGGCTATTAAAAAATGTTTTTTTTTTTTTTTTTTTTTTTTTTTTTTTTTTTTTTACCCTGGTTTTGGGTTT
>NW_007401458.1:0-797 GCF_000475195.1 Diaphorina citri | reverse complement strand
GCTGAAGAATAAAATTTCCAATCCTTGCCTGTGAAATGTTTTTAAAAATCAATTCCTACTCATGTCTTTATTACTTCTCATGAAGAGCAAAGATTTTGTTCTATTTTAGCTAATGATAATGTGTGTAGTTTTGTAAATCGAAAATCAAAACCATGTCGAGTGATAAAATCAAGGTGGCTGTCAGGGTTCGCCCGTTCAACAGGAGAGGTAAGTTGATAGAAAACACCTGGCATGATTGGTAAGTTGAGTAATCATTGCCATTTATCTACACATGATGTCAAGTGATTTCACAAATTAGTTATAATGATACTTACATGATTACATGGCAACCAATCGTTACTACTCTTGTAGGTGATGTGGGATTCTGGTTGGTTGTTTTACATTAATTTGTTGGAAGGAAACTGGAAATAGTACAGTTTGTCCAAAAGGTACTCTTTAGCTTGCTATACTCTTGTAAATTTAAGACAGTGGTTAGGTACACACATAGGTATAATGCTTGTCTACCTATCTCAGTTGAGATGACAACCAGATGCAATAAAATATTTCATGGACAAATGCTAGTTGTAACCAAGACCTGCAACTTATCAATGTTGAAATTTATGTCGGAATCTGTACAACCAAAGATTCATGAAAAACCTTTGAAAAAGAAGCTGCTATGGATTTGCATTAATAATTGTGTATGTTGTAAATTTTCTTTTGTTCCAGAAAAAGAATTGGGCACAGAATGTGTGGTTGAAATGTCACAATTTCAAACCATTCTTCAGCATCCCTCGGAACCTGAGAAATTGGAAAGGTAA
>NW_007401457.1:0-797 GCF_000475195.1 Diaphorina citri | reverse complement strand
GTTGTAACATTTACAATATCTCTAACCGTTTAGTCGATATAGCTGAAAACCACCAAAAAGCGGTCAAAATACCGCCAAGCGCAGCAACCATCTCAACCAAACGTTTTGTGTTGTATCTTGTATCCTTGTCACATTTGTGAACTACATACCAAATTTCAAGTCTCTAGCTTATATACCATTCCCGAGATTATTGTTAAATAACACCGAAAACCGCCGAAAAGCGGTAAAATGCCGCCAACCGTTGCACCGGTCTTAACCAAAAGTTTCGTGTCGCGTCCTTGTCACATTTGACAGCTACATACTAATCACGGACCAATGGCTGAAACTTTGGATTTAGGCTCTAGGGACCTCAAAACGTGTTTTGGCACAAAAAACTGACCATCGAAAATTTGACTCGATTACATTACTTTCCTTCCTATAGGATAAGGAAAGGAATAAAAATCGGATGAAACTCACGACAAGTGTGAACGGGCCTTAACAAGAGCTCAGGCTGGGGTTGGGGAGATCAGTCCTGTTGGATATTTCAGAATGCACTCAGCCTCGTGGAGATAATTGAGGACCTGGTTGAAATTTCAACATCCTCCCTATACCTAAACTTGCCTCGGTGGCGTAGTGGTCAAGACGCTCGCCTGGTAAACAGGGAGGGCGTGGGTTCGATCCCAGCTGAGGTATGGAATTTTATCCTCATTTATTTGAGAATTTGACCACAGCTCTAAGGGTAGAGAACGCCTAAGGCGTTAACCTCGCCTAGTGGTTACCTTCCACTCAAGAGTATTATTATTATTTATTTATTTAGC
>NW_007401456.1:12362-15749 GCF_000475195.1 Diaphorina citri | reverse complement strand
AGTAAATACCCTCAGTATCACCCCAGGTTTGACAAGTAAATACCCTCAGTATAACCCCAGGTTTGACAAGTAAATACCTATTGACACTTGCCTCATTGATCTTCAATCCCTCCTCTCCCGAGACAAAAACCGTTGTGATCGATTTCCCCCCTTCTTTAAATGGTATGAATTGGATAGGTAAATCGTAAAAGGATAGAAAATGGGCAATAAATAAGAATTGTTATTGTTAACCTCCTCTTTAAATAAAACACATTAAAAAAAAAGCATTGTATAAAATTAGTACAAAATAAAATGTATTTGTGTGAATATAAAAATTATCTAAAAACAAGGAAACTATTAGTAATACTTACATACGAGTTAAAATAGGTGGTAGTGCTTAATTTACGATGTTTATGGAGAAAATATGATGCGAGGTAGCAACGAACTCGCTAGAGATGTATTGGTTGGAGAGGTGCAAGGCAGAAGACTCCCAGGCAGACCCAGAATCAGTTGGATTGACTCAGTCAACGAGGTCATGCAAAGCACGGGTCTACGGGAGGCAGATTGGGGAGACAGGGCCATTTGGAGGAGGAAGCTTGTCGAGGCAATGGATCAACTCCGGTCTGAGATGCCACGGCAGTAAGTAAGTAAAAATGGAGAAAAAGAGTTAGAAGAGTGGGAGAAGAGTAAGTGAGAAGTGGAGAAAGATAAAATTTTCATTTATTTGTTCTAGGACTTTGACCTCAAGAGTCTTGTTAATCTTTTTACAAAGTGAGCTCTTCCACCCAACCAACAATTAGATGGAGTGGGAAACGAGTACGTAGGTCCCTAGAATACCCAACACATCCCAAATAAATAAAATGACGGGTGAATTTCTAAACAATATCAATAATCTTCCCAGATACACGAAGATTGGCTTGCAAGGATGAATGGAAGAGAAAGAAATCTGTTCAACCATCTTGGTGACATACTGGTCCATCCGCCTCAACGTGAAGGCGCGGGTCTGAATCCCAACTAAGGCATGAAATTCAAACCTTAGGCTTGTTTTAGGAATATATTAAAAAGATAATAGGTAAATACCTAATAAAATCTACGAGCTACGAGATGTTAACATGTATTTTAACCACAAAATGCCGTTTACGCCGTTTATTTTTAACACATCTGTCACGGGTCATAATTCTTGTGGAGATAAATATTCAATTAATACAATGAAATAAATAGAAACGGATCAACCAGTAGGGCACACAAGCACTTCATTTGGGAAGGTTTATAAAAAAATATGTAGCTTTCCAAAGAATAAAGAGAGACTGAAAATATTTAAAAAAAAGCGAACATCCTCAGACTCAAATACGAACGCGTAATACACGATGGGGATTAAACAAGGAATGTAAACCTAGGGACTAGGGGACGTCAGTGAATAAATAAAGGGGAAAAGACATTTCAAACGGATATCCAGGTTCAGAACGACCAAAGCGCCCTCTACCAGTCATCAGGATCATCAGAATCTTCATCACTCGAGTTTCTACCACGGATAATCTTCTTCTTTTCAATCATTCTCTTCTTCTGCTTCTTCTTAATGTCAGGGGGATTGAACAGGTCACCTTCATAGTCGATCACTCCAGCTGAAAATATGAAATTAAAAATGTTTTGTTACATAGTTTCGTGGGTTTGACTCCCACTTGGGCAAACTTTATCCCAAACACATAAGATTCATTCTTGGAACTGCTTGCTTCCTCCTACCCTGTTTTTCTTATCTTATATTTCAGGATAAGACTTCTGTTGTTACAGTCCCCTCTATCAAACCTCTTGGGGAAAAAGCTGTTTCAATGTTTTATTACCTTGAGCTATTCTCCATTCTAACATTTCCGTGGAGAAGTCAGCACAGTTTCCTAGCTCAGTGAATCCCACAATGTAATCCTTGGTCACACTGTCCTTGACTAGAGTCAGTGTGGGAATAACTTTGATCCTCAATCGTTCTGTAATCAAAAACCAAACAAACAGTTAATTACTCATGTTCCTAAGTGCGAGATTCATTCGCAAAAGGTGTTTCTCCTCTGGCTGGTATCGGGATCATGAGAGGTTGGGTTCTCTTTTAATTGTTCTAATACGATGCACTTATTTAGTGGGAGTTACCTCGTAAATCATGACATAGGTCCTAAAACAGCGCTCCCCTCCGGGACTGTCCGTTATTCACTACATCGACCCCCTCCCGCCTTGTGAAGGTTTAAGAAACTTTTGGCAGCGGAGATATCATTTGTAGCTCATTTAAACTCGAGTCGAAGGGGATCATTTACTCAGATCATTAAAAAAAGATGTTACATATGTAAAAACCATTTCATCCTATTCGAGATCAACCCAGACATTATTACAGAGGGTTCCATCCTTGTATCTTATCGATACTGGTTTTAAGAGACCAGTACTCTCTCCTCTGTGATTTTGTCCGTTTACCCAGTTCGAATCCTCTGAATGATCCATCTCATTCCATGAATTATAATAACAGAAGGGATTCAAGATTCTATAAATTGTGTGGGTTCGCTTAGTTATACCTTAGACAATGACAGTCTGTGACTGAGTACAACGGTTCTTACACTCTTCGTTAAACTACTTCTTTATACGCTGATCTTTAGACTAAGACTGTCATAACTATTTTTTAACTCTTCTCTAGTGGACTTTTTTGACTTTCGTTTCGGTTCTTCTCTTAGTTACTTGACTTCGTAACCATTAAAAGAAAATAACATACAAGTAAGTAAAATCATTAGTCCTAGTCCCGGAGATAATGTTCTTACATTCTTCCGAATGAATGAATTTCTTGAACCGTTTTTTGTCAAAATTTAAGTACGCAAACTGGTTTGATACATACTATTTATAACCTCGTGAAGGAAGTAAAGTTTAGGTTTCTAGGGTTTCGACAACATACGTGTCACGACTCTTAAGGGGTGGACTAAAAGGAGGGATAAGGTCCCGGTACCCCCTTATACTTCTTTTAAGGTCTGCTCTTTTTTTAAGAAAATCTATGGACACGTTCTTCTAGAGGTTTGTACCAACAGCGTGAAGAATGTTCCTACCGAGACATTATACATTTAGATAACTACTCGTGTTACTTTGGTGACACGTTCTTTGTAGACCTCTGATTACAAGTAAGTTTGAATTACACCTTTTCTCCGAGGTAAAAACTGTCCAGTCGTTCAGTCGTATATTTTTCTCACGAAAAACACATCCACTTAAAAATTGTTACCTCAGTGCATTCAACATGGATTAATGAGTACTGCAAGGTTAAAACCTAGAATTGAGGAATTATGTATGGGATAATAAATACTTAGTACAGAGAAGAATGGAATTAAAACGTGTTCATGTAGATACACAGGACACTCTTTTTTTTTTACAATTAATTTTTTACTCTTTAAAAAG
>NW_007401456.1:0-6103 GCF_000475195.1 Diaphorina citri | reverse complement strand
GGCCAGCCAGGGTTCAACCCATACCTCACGCCCCCAGTCCCTCCCCATGGATTCGGCCCAACCCCAACTCCTCCCCCGTTCTTTTCGCCCCCTGTAGGCCCTGGGCCGCCATTTGGGCCCCCACCCCCGTTTACACAGGAAGGACCACCGCCTGTTCCGGGCCCTGGTCAGTGGAATATGCCCCCTAGTGGTCCTCAGTCTCAGGGGTTCTTCCATAGATGATTGTATGACAGGAGGCCCCCGCCTGGCCCTCAGTATAATCCCAGGTTTGACAAGTAAATACCCTCAGTATCACCCCAGGTTTGACAAGTAAATACCCTCAGTATAACCCCAGATTTGACAAGTAAATACCCTCAGTATAACCCCAGGTTTGACAAGTAAATACCCTCAGTATCACCCCAGGTTTGACAAGTAAATACCCTCAGTATCACCCCAGGTTTGACAAGTAAATACCCTCAGTATCACCCCAGGTTTGACAAGTAAATACCCTCAGTATCACCCCAGGTTTGACAAGTAAATACCCTCAGTATCACCCCAGGTTTGACAAGTAAATACCCTCAGTATCACCCCAGGTTTGACAAGTAAATACCCTCAGTATCACCCCAGGTTTGACAAGTAAATACCCTCAGTATCACCCCAGGTTTGACAAGTAAATACCCTCAGTATCACCCCAGGTTTGACAAGTAAATACCCTCAGTATCACCCCAGGTTTGACAAGTAAATACCCTCAGTATCACCCCAGGTTTGACAAGTAAATACCCTCAGTATCACCCCAGGTTTGACAAGTAAATACCCTCAGTATCACCCCAGGTTTGACAAGTAAATACCCTCAGTATCACCCCAGGTTTGACAAGTAAATACCCTCAGTATCACCCCAGGTTTGACAAGTAAATACCCTCAGTATCACCCCAGGTTTGACAAGTAAATACCCTCAGTATCACCCCAGGTTTGACAAGTAAATACCCTCAGTATCACCCCAGGTTTGACAAGTAAATACCCTCAGTATCACCCCAGGTTTGACAAGTAAATACCCTCAGTATCACCCCAGGTTTGACAAGTAAATACCCTCAGTATCACCCCAGGTTTGACAAGTAAATACCCTCAGTATCACCCCAGGTTTGACAAGTAAATACCCTCAGTATCACCCCAGGTTTGACAAGTAAATACCCTCAGTATCACCCCAGGTTTGACAAGTAAATACCCTCAGTATCACCCCAGGTTTGACAAGTAAATACCCTCAGTATCACCCCAGGTTTGACAAGTAAATACCCTCAGTATCACCCCAGGTTTGACAAGTAAATACCCTCAGTATCACCCCAGGTTTGACAAGTAAATACCCTCAGTATCACCCCAGGTTTGACAAGTAAATACCCTCAGTATCACCCCAGGTTTGACAAGTAAATACCCTCAGTATCACCCCAGGTTTGACAAGTAAATACCCTCAGTATCACCCCAGGTTTGACAAGTAAATACCCTCAGTATCACCCCAGGTTTGACAAGTAAATACCCTCAGTATCACCCCAGGTTTGACAAGTAAATACCCTCAGTATCACCCCAGGTTTGACAAGTAAATACCCTCAGTATCACCCCAGGTTTGACAAGTAAATACCCTCAGTATCACCCCAGGTTTGACAAGTAAATACCCTCAGTATCACCCCAGGTTTGACAAGTAAATACCCTCAGTATCACCCCAGGTTTGACAAGTAAATACCCTCAGTATCACCCCAGGTTTGACAAGTAAATACCCTCAGTATCACCCCAGGTTTGACAAGTAAATACCCTCAGTATCACCCCAGGTTTGACAAGTAAATACCCTCAGTATCACCCCAGGTTTGACAAGTAAATACCCTCAGTATCACCCCAGGTTTGACAAGTAAATACCCTCAGTATCACCCCAGGTTTGACAAGTAAATACCCTCAGTATCACCCCAGGTTTGACAAGTAAATACCCTCAGTATCACCCCAGGTTTGACAAGTAAATACCCTCAGTATCACCCCAGGTTTGACAAGTAAATACCCTCAGTATCACCCCAGGTTTGACAAGTAAATACCCTCAGTATCACCCCAGGTTTGACAAGTAAATACCCTCAGTATCACCCCAGGTTTGACAAGTAAATACCCTCAGTATCACCCCAGGTTTGACAAGTAAATACCCTCAGTATCACCCCAGGTTTGACAAGTAAATACCCTCAGTATCACCCCAGGTTTGACAAGTAAATACCCTCAGTATCACCCCAGGTTTGACAAGTAAATACCCTCAGTATCACCCCAGGTTTGACAAGTAAATACCCTCAGTATCACCCCAGGTTTGACAAGTAAATACCCTCAGTATCACCCCAGGTTTGACAAGTAAATACCCTCAGTATCACCCCAGGTTTGACAAGTAAATACCCTCAGTATCACCCCAGGTTTGACAAGTAAATACCCTCAGTATCACCCCAGGTTTGACAAGTAAATACCCTCAGTATCACCCCAGGTTTGACAAGTAAATACCCTCAGTATCACCCCAGGTTTGACAAGTAAATACCCTCAGTATCACCCCAGGTTTGACAAGTAAATACCCTCAGTATCACCCCAGGTTTGACAAGTAAATACCCTCAGTATCACCCCAGGTTTGACAAGTAAATACCCTCAGTATCACCCCAGGTTTGACAAGTAAATACCCTCAGTATCACCCCAGGTTTGACAAGTAAATACCCTCAGTATCACCCCAGGTTTGACAAGTAAATACCCTCAGTATCACCCCAGGTTTGACAAGTAAATACCCTCAGTATCACCCCAGGTTTGACAAGTAAATACCCTCAGTATCACCCCAGGTTTGACAAGTAAATACCCTCAGTATCACCCCAGGTTTGACAAGTAAATACCCTCAGTATCACCCCAGGTTTGACAAGTAAATACCCTCAGTATCACCCCAGGTTTGACAAGTAAATACCCTCAGTATCACCCCAGGTTTGACAAGTAAATACCCTCAGTATCACCCCAGGTTTGACAAGTAAATACCCTCAGTATCACCCCAGGTTTGACAAGTAAATACCCTCAGTATCACCCCAGGTTTGACAAGTAAATACCCTCAGTATCACCCCAGGTTTGACAAGTAAATACCCTCAGTATCACCCCAGGTTTGACAAGTAAATACCCTCAGTATCACCCCAGGTTTGACAAGTAAATACCCTCAGTATCACCCCAGGTTTGACAAGTAAATACCCTCAGTATCACCCCAGGTTTGACAAGTAAATACCCTCAGTATCACCCCAGGTTTGACAAGTAAATACCCTCAGTATCACCCCAGGTTTGACAAGTAAATACCCTCAGTATCACCCCAGGTTTGACAAGTAAATACCCTCAGTATCACCCCAGGTTTGACAAGTAAATACCCTCAGTATCACCCCAGGTTTGACAAGTAAATACCCTCAGTATCACCCCAGGTTTGACAAGTAAATACCCTCAGTATCACCCCAGGTTTGACAAGTAAATACCCTCAGTATCACCCCAGGTTTGACAAGTAAATACCCTCAGTATCACCCCAGGTTTGACAAGTAAATACCCTCAGTATCACCCCAGGTTTGACAAGTAAATACCCTCAGTATCACCCCAGGTTTGACAAGTAAATACCCTCAGTATCACCCCAGGTTTGACAAGTAAATACCCTCAGTATCACCCCAGGTTTGACAAGTAAATACCCTCAGTATCACCCCAGGTTTGACAAGTAAATACCCTCAGTATCACCCCAGGTTTGACAAGTAAATACCCTCAGTATCACCCCAGGTTTGACAAGTAAATACCCTCAGTATCACCCCAGGTTTGACAAGTAAATACCCTCAGTATCACCCCAGGTTTGACAAGTAAATACCCTCAGTATCACCCCAGGTTTGACAAGTAAATACCCTCAGTATCACCCCAGGTTTGACAAGTAAATACCCTCAGTATCACCCCAGGTTTGACAAGTAAATACCCTCAGTATCACCCCAGGTTTGACAAGTAAATACCCTCAGTATCACCCCAGGTTTGACAAGTAAATACCCTCAGTATCACCCCAGGTTTGACAAGTAAATACCCTCAGTATCACCCCAGGTTTGACAAGTAAATACCCTCAGTATCACCCCAGGTTTGACAAGTAAATACCCTCAGTATCACCCCAGGTTTGACAAGTAAATACCCTCAGTATCACCCCAGGTTTGACAAGTAAATACCCTCAGTATCACCCCAGGTTTGACAAGTAAATACCCTCAGTATCACCCCAGGTTTGACAAGTAAATACCCTCAGTATCACCCCAGGTTTGACAAGTAAATACCCTCAGTATCACCCCAGGTTTGACAAGTAAATACCCTCAGTATCACCCCAGGTTTGACAAGTAAATACCCTCAGTATCACCCCAGGTTTGACAAGTAAATACCCTCAGTATCACCCCAGGTTTGACAAGTAAATACCCTCAGTATCACCCCAGGTTTGACAAGTAAATACCCTCAGTATCACCCCAGGTTTGACAAGTAAATACCCTCAGTATCACCCCAGGTTTGACAAGTAAATACCCTCAGTATCACCCCAGGTTTGACAAGTAAATACCCTCAGTATCACCCCAGGTTTGACAAGTAAATACCCTCAGTATCACCCCAGGTTTGACAAGTAAATACCCTCAGTATCACCCCAGGTTTGACAAGTAAATACCCTCAGTATCACCCCAGGTTTGACAAGTAAATACCCTCAGTATCACCCCAGGTTTGACAAGTAAATACCCTCAGTATCACCCCAGGTTTGACAAGTAAATACCCTCAGTATCACCCCAGGTTTGACAAGTAAATACCCTCAGTATCACCCCAGGTTTGACAAGTAAATACCCTCAGTATCACCCCAGGTTTGACAAGTAAATACCCTCAGTATCACCCCAGGTTTGACAAGTAAATACCCTCAGTATCACCCCAGGTTTGACAAGTAAATACCCTCAGTATCACCCCAGGTTTGACAAGTAAATACCCTCAGTATCACCCCAGGTTTGACAAGTAAATACCCTCAGTATCACCCCAGGTTTGACAAGTAAATACCCTCAGTATCACCCCAGGTTTGACAAGTAAATACCCTCAGTATCACCCCAGGTTTGACAAGTAAATACCCTCAGTATCACCCCAGGTTTGACAAGTAAATACCCTCAGTATCACCCCAGGTTTGACAAGTAAATACCCTCAGTATCACCCCAGGTTTGACAAGTAAATACCCTCAGTATCACCCCAGGTTTGACAAGTAAATACCCTCAGTATCACCCCAGGTTTGACAAGTAAATACCCTCAGTATCACCCCAGGTTTGACAAGTAAATACCCTCAGTATCACCCCAGGTTTGACAAGTAAATACCCTCAGTATAACCCCAGGTTTGACAAGTAAATACCTATTGACACTTGCCTCATTGATCTTCAATCCCTCCTCTCCCGAGACAAAAACCGTTGTGATCGATTTCCCCCCTTCTTTAAATGGTATGAATTGGATAGGTAAATCGTAAAAGGATAGAAAATGGGCAATAAATAAGAATTGTTATTGTTAACCTCCTCTTTAAATAAAACACATTAAAAAAAAAGCATTGTATAAAATTAGTACAAAATAAAATGTATTTGTGTGAATATAAAAATTATCTAAAAACAAGGAAACTATTAGTAATACTTACATACGAGTTAAAATAGGTGGTAGTGCTTAATTTACGATGTTTATGGAGAAAATATGATGCGAGGTAGCAACGAACTCGCTAGAGATGTATTGGTTGGAGAGGTGCAAGGCAGAAGACTCCCAGGCAGACCCAGAATCAGTTGGATTGACTCAGTCAACGAGGTCATGCAAAGCACGGGTCTACGGGAGGCAGATTGGGGAGACAGGGCCATTTGGAGGAGGAAGCTTGTCGAGGCAATGGATCAACTCCGGTCTGAGATGCCACGGCAGTAAGTAAGTAAAAATGGAGAAAAAGAGTTAGAAGAGTGGGAGAAGAGTAAGTGAGAAGTGGAGAAAGATAAAATTTTCATTTATTTGTTCTAGGACTTTGACCTCAAGAGTCTTGTTAATCTTTTTACAAAGTGAGCTCTTCCACCCAACCAACAATTAGATGGAGTGGGAAACGAGT
>NW_007401455.1:0-797 GCF_000475195.1 Diaphorina citri | reverse complement strand
TCAAAGTTTACGATTTACCGGTATTTTTTAAATCGATTTATCTCGGGATCTAGAAGTCGTAGAAGAAAAAGAAAAATTGCGTTGATCCTCATTTTTCCTGCTCTATGACTTTGAAACACTACCCAAGTAAGCGCAACTGATCTATTTGTCTGATTTCAGGTATCATCTCACTCTCATCTGATCTTCACACCCATAGTAGTCCAGCCATGCATACCTCCTCCACAGTCCCCTTAGTCCATACAAATTAAAATCTGTGTCCGGGAGAATGTCCGGGGATATGTTCAGAGAATGTCCGGGACTGTCTTTGGACCCTCACTCTGTTCATCACTGATTCTTCATACCTGGGCTTGTCAGAAACTCGGTGCCTTACACTTTCTCACTAACCGTTCATTGACCTATCAAGTTCATTTGATTTTACGAATCAAACCACCTAACTCCCCATGTGATCTGTATTATTTCATCCAATAAAACATGTTAGTTTAAGGAAGACGCTTTGTTTTTTCTTTAGTTTTTCTTTTCCTATTGTGTTGTAAAGTTTTACCCTAATCCTCACATATTATCAAAGGTCAGGGGGCAAAAAGTATCCCTTGGGGGAGGGGGGAATGGTTTATTTAGATTCGTAAAAACTTGACCCATCTTTTAGGGCTGTTTGCCCCTTACACCTAAGCCTCAAAGCGGGCTTGGTCTAGTGATGTGTCTCATGAAACTGTTTCGAAACTCGGTTTCGAAACCGAGAATACGGATCCGGTTTCATGAAACCGCTGAGTTAAAGTTTCGGAACTTGAATTATGACACCC
>NW_007401454.1:0-797 GCF_000475195.1 Diaphorina citri | reverse complement strand
GTGTCTGTGCTGCGCTCTAGCGGAGGGAAATACAACTCGCTCCCCGCTGCCTAGTCTCGTGACGAGTGTGTTCGTGCAAACTCGGCTAACATCGCGTCTCCTCGCTGCATATCGGGCCAATGAAGAATCCGAAGGTAAGTGTGTGTGCTGCGCTCTAGCGGAGGGAAATACAACTCGCTCCCCGCTACCGAGTGTGTTCCCGCCCGAGGCGGACTTTTTCTAAGGGGCAGGATTCTCTTCCACCCAACCAAGACCTTGAACTGGTAAGGTTCGTTCTTGGAACGCCTTTCTTTCTCCTATCCTGTATTCTCTTTGATTTCGGAACGATAAAACCTCAGTAGTTAGGTAGTTACTGTTCCCTCTGTCAACCATCTTTTTTTTAACTTTATGGAACATTTGTTTATCTATTATCTAACCATCTTATAAAACCCAACGATTTATAGGACATGTGTTTATCTAGATTTTTTATAAAACGCAAAACGCTATATTGATTTCATCTTGTGTTACATTTACAGGACAAACGAATCAGGATATGTCACGCCGCAATTCACGTAAGGGCTACATGGGACATTTGTTCAGCATGGCTAACTTTGTCACGACAAGGATGAGTGCACCCATTGAGATATTACTGAGAGAAGCAGACTTGTGGACACCCTGGGAGGACTTTGTAGCAGGTAAATTGATAATAGGTAGTTTTTCTTTAGAAACTAATGGTTTTTCTGCCAGCCTAGTTAGCTTGGTTGGTGGCGCGTCTGCCTTGTAAGCGCTAGGCCGCGGGTTCGATTCCCGCCCGGGGC
>NW_007401453.1:0-797 GCF_000475195.1 Diaphorina citri | reverse complement strand
TTATGAAGGCAATCTTTGGAGATCGTTCTTTGTAATGTCGATGTATTGTTCTCTATCAGTCCCTGTACTTTAGTGCTCAGAAAATTTTACTGGATTTATTAGGACCTTCTATATTAAACTTTAGTTGCCAGCCTAGTTAGCTTAGTTGGTAGTGCGTCTGCCTCGATTCTATCTATCCTGTCTTTCTTCTCTCTTCGATGTCGGGACGATAAGACCATAGCAGTTACAGTTTCCTCTGTCAAACCTCTTAAAAAAATAATAAACTTTAATTACTTTGGTCAAACATTAAACAATAGCTACATACCTATTTTTGCCCTTATTGATGTGAATTTACATGATTGGTTCTTGCCTTAAAAATACATTTTTACCGTTTTACCCCTCTCTCTAGGAAGGAATGTTTATAGATAAGCATTTGGATCGCAGCTTATCATGGAAATCTGTGACATCCAAACAAAGGATATCATATCCACATTTATCCCCGTGCTTATGCTTATCAATATCCTTGAGGAGTTTTTAATCCTGAAACACAGAACAAATCCCCGTGCTTAAGCTTATCAATATCCTTGAGGAGTTTTTAATCCTGAAACACGGAACAAAAGGATGCTGACGGGGGAAATAAGTAATATTAGCAAACATTGAACATTTTCCTCCTAATGACAAAAACAATAACAAGAGAAAGCAGAAGGCAATATTCATAAATATTGAATGTCATAAAGATTTTTTTTTTTTTTCTGGTGTGAACATCACACGACTTTCTATTACATTTGCGGAATACGTATTTGAAAAAAAAAATGAAA
>NW_007401452.1:0-797 GCF_000475195.1 Diaphorina citri | reverse complement strand
TAGAGGAAAAGTTTTCAGCTTTTCAAAATATGAAAATTTGTGAAGATTCTAATGAAAAGATAACATCTTTATGACAGAATTGTTTAAACTTTAAAAGAATAGATGAAAGTGTCATAATTTTCTGTAGGTCGAAAATAGATTCCTTCAAAAAGGGGGTTGGGAAACTATCTGGAGAAGAAATAGAAAGTAAAAATCACCTCACGAAACCTTTCCGAAATCGAAAAATATTCCGTGATTTTCTGCATAATTTAGCACCCAGCTTTCGAAACCAAAATCGTAAGATGCCTTCCTAAATCTTTAACTATCCTAATGAATAATCTGAAAATCCACTTTCCAATGAAGTTAGAAGAAATCGTGAAAGAATAAGACAGTGTGGGCTATACCGTAGATTCGTTGGGTTTGAAATTTACTTCTAATATGTTTGTAATGACCAACTTCATTATGATTGTATGTTTTATGTAGAATTGTAGATAGATTTGCTTATAGTATGAGTAAATCACGTCCAAATAATGTACCGTATAATTTTTGATATAAATTAGAAGAATCGGGTTTGATATTGGAGAACTAATTAAGATATCAATTGAAAATTTATGGTGATCATTCTACATTATCAGCGAATGTTTTGGAGAAGTTCCTGGAAGATAGAGACATTAGAAGTAAGAAACGTGTTCTTGATGAGCCGATAGCAGAACCGAATTCAAATTGGGCAAATCGGATTTAGAGACGTAGGTATACATTTAGACTGGATTGAAACGTAAAATCAACAGTATCAACAAGAAGGGCAGAGAAATAAAAGA
>NW_007401451.1:0-798 GCF_000475195.1 Diaphorina citri | reverse complement strand
GAACTTTCACAATCGGCATTTTCTTAAATATTCTTTTTGATATGATTTTCACTCATTCATTGTCCCAATATCGCGATCGATGGTTGCCAGACTGAAGTTGACACTGCCGTTCTGTAGAGGTCTTCTCTCTTGGCAGCTAGTTGTGATTTTCATTAAAGCATAAAAAAAAAACAGAATTTGTATTTGTATTTTTTTTTTCCCCCAAGGGAAAATGTTCCTTAAATTTCATTAGCATGAAAAGTAGAAAAACAATTAAATACTAACTGCAGGCAGTGGAAAAATGATAATAAACAGGGGCTTGCTATAAAACACTTCTAGGTTCATCGAAATCTTATTGAAAGAACTTGAACTTCTTGTAAAAAAAAAGATCTGGAATCGAAAAAAAGAAAGAAAACAGAATTGAGAAATCGATCGATTTGTAACTCACATTTCTCAGGCCGTCTCGCGACGATAGTCAAAATGCGTAAAACGGCAAAGAAAATAATTATTAATTGGAAAGCAATTACCTATTGAAAAAGGAAAAAAAAAACTTTAAACTTGAACGCAAGTTAACACTGCATGGGGAACTTTCACAATGGTTGAAAATGAAGCTTTTGTTAGAGGAATATATCTCGACATTTTTTCTTCTTCGTTTAAGCTTGATTTCCTTTAAAGGGGTTTTTTTTCTTCGATAAGGAGAAACCCTGCATTCAAAATCGATCGATTTTCAAAAATCCCTCATTTGTTCCGAGATCCGCAAGTGATGCATGATCAAGAACAGATCAAGTCAAAATACGTAAAACGACAAAGAAGAAAATG
>NW_007401450.1:0-798 GCF_000475195.1 Diaphorina citri | reverse complement strand
AGGAGGAGGGGAAAAGTATTTTTTTAATCAATAATATTGTTAGATTATGTTCTCGTTTGTGGGGTACCTACACCAGTACGTACGCTATTAGTTTAGTGCGTACTCAGTATTTCGTTGTCACTTTATTGGAGAAGCTCTGTGTTTTGACTAGGAGAGAGATCAATTGATCATGATACTTGTGAATATCGACAGACTGTGCATTGGACCGCGCCTGGTTGGAATCAATAGTATTACAAGTAGTAGGTACCTCGACTGTAGTACTATTAGATTATGTTTTTATTATGTTTTTATTATTAGATTATGTTTTTGTTTGTGGGGTACACCAGTAGGTACGCTATTAGTTTAGTGCGTACTCAGTATTTCGTTGTCACCTTATTGGAGAAGCTCTGTGTTTTGACTAGGAGAGAGATCAATAATTGATCATTGCAGCCGATTTTTTTTTTTTTTTTTTTTTTTTTTTTCATCAATAATATTGTTAGATTATGTTCTCGTTTGTGGGGTACCTACACCAGTAGGTACGCTATTAGTTTAGTGCATACTCAGTATTTCGTTGTCACTTTATTGGAGAAGCTCTGTGTTTTGACTAGGAGAGAGATCAATTGATCATTAAAAAAATCTTAAACAGGTAATTACGTTAATACGTTTGGAGTAGAAATGTGTAAATAAAGCGAGTTATAACAACTTCTAAAAAATAAGTACCTACTGTTTTTTTTGTCCTCCTTTTTCTAAATCAAAGTGTGATCTAAATACATAGGTACATCAATTATTGATAAATTTACGTGTAAAAATTGGAGAGCC
>NW_007401449.1:0-798 GCF_000475195.1 Diaphorina citri | reverse complement strand
TAGCTTTGTTGTAGGAGAATTATTGTTTTTGCTTTGATAATATCGTTTCATCGTTCAATCTTAGCTTTGTGTGTTGGAACTCTGTATGAACTATGATTGTTGGTCTGAGAAAACTCTTCGATTCAAATCCATAGTTACATATAATGTAGATAAGTAGAATTTTTACAATTTATGTTATGAAATTGGTTTGCCTTGGTGCCACATACGGCGTAAATGAATAGTTCATCCCTAAAGGGAATTTTTCTAAAAAGGTGTCTCCAAACGTATCTAAAATACAAACTTCAAAGTTAAAACTACCTAGTCGTCCTGTAAAATTGTTACAAATTGAAAAATTATTACAAATTATCGATACAAATACATACATTACCAAATTACCATGAATATTTGACAGTATTTCTTACCTTGTGTGAGGAACAGGAATGCTGCAGTGGCTGCTATCATGGATGACAAAACATATCGAAATTCTGCCATTATTGCGCCCGTTGTGTTCAGCAAATTAGTTGATTACTCAAGCTCAGTCAAGTGACAGTGGGCTGTAGTTCAGGTGTTGTTGGGAAAAAGTTATTCAAATAAATTTGAAATAGCAAGTTCTTCAGTCTTCAGACCAAATAGGTCAAAGTTTTGCAGTTTACATCTTAACGTTCCTTAAAGTTATAACCCGATGTCGATTGTTGGAAAAAGTGAACATCCACAAGTAGATAATATTACCTACTCAGTTTGCCAGTTTAGTAGTTTGTTTAACTTTAAACCAAAGTATCTTTCTTTTCTTGTAGTTAAATTTGTGAATATGACTTAATT
>NW_007401448.1:0-798 GCF_000475195.1 Diaphorina citri | reverse complement strand
GAGTTTACCATTTGAGACTCAGGTAGTCGATTTCATTTTCGGGGGAATTTACATCCGGAAATGAGGACCCTTGAAAAATTCGGGGGAATTTACATACAGCCTAATAATGAACCCACACCGACCTTTTTGTAGAAAGTATTTTTTAAAATAAATGTAGCTTAAATAAATCCTATTGTTACTTTTTTATTATTAGTAAATCTAATGTTATTATAAGGGATTAAGTCGATTAAGTTGTAATCATAGTTCTACTGAACTCTAAAATAAGTTATTAAATTTTGAAACTAAGGGCCGAATTTTAAACTCGGATTGTCATTTAATCCTGGTCAGGATTAGCTTCTAGGAGAGCTATTCTATGTGGGAAAGTAATGTTGGACAATTAGTTTGACTAACTAAGACAGGAACTGAAAGTACCTAGTTTTAAAAAAAAATCTTAAAACCTCTCCGAACACTCTAAGCCTAACCACCCCTAAAAGGTAATCCGGTTTTAAAATTCGACCCTAAGTGTCAAGAAAGATACTGATTGATAACCGGATTTCGAGCACTCAGTTCAAATTCAAACTAGAAAAAGTGTGTCTGCGTTTCTCTGGACCTCTATGAAATTTGTCTAGGAGTCTTTCCCCTTTCAGCAAACTTTCGAAAACCGAACCGATTCCCATGGGGCGCTATCTTGGATTTCCTATGGTTTAGTTAGTACGATTCCCATGGCGCGCTATCTTGGATTTCCTATGGTTTAGTTAGTAAAGGCGCCATTTCAGTTTTGAAAAGAAAATCGGTTCCGTTTCCGAAAGTTTCCTGGGA
>NW_007401447.1:0-798 GCF_000475195.1 Diaphorina citri | reverse complement strand
TTCCGGGTCGCCTCTTCGATACCCGCCAAGGTCCATTTTTTTTTTTTTCTTTGAGACGTTAGCCATTATTCGATTTTGAAGGGCAGCACGCCTACCTCTGTAAATTGAGGAGCTGGGTGCAAAAAGGGAAATTATGGATTTTTTGCCCTTTTTGCGTAAAACGGTTTTTTGAATAAAACGTGGTGCGCTCTATCTTCCAGCGTTTGAACTGCAGTGATAACTTTTTTTTCGATGAGTTACAGCGTTTTTTGTAAACATATACTTTTCAAGGATTTAGATGAAAAATTGAAAACTTTAAAGTTAAATATCTCGGTTTGATGATTTTGATTTATTGCCCTTTTTGCACACAGCTCCTCAATTGTACCTAAGCTCCAGGAAGCGGGTTCGATTTCCGCCCGGGGCGAACTTTATCCTAAACAGATCTATAAGGTTCGTTCTAAGAACGGCTGACTTTCTCCTATCCTGTCCTCCTTTTCTCTTCGATTTCGGGACAACAAGACCTCAGTATTCTCAGTAGGTACCTAGTTGGTTAGATCCCTCTCTTTTTCTCTCCAATTAGTTTAGGGTTTAGGGTTAGGTTACGTTTAGGACACATCAAGGTCAAGGGCATGACAGGAGCCCAAGTTTATGAAAATTGGAAGGTCTTTCAATTCCAATTTCGTAATTTCTTACTGGCGTTCAACCATTCAGAAGCCAAAGAGGAGAAGAAAGTGGCCTTGTTGTTGCACCTACTGGGTCCAGAAGTGGTGAACATCTTTCAAAGTTTTAGTGTGGATCTAACCAAAGTGAAGTGTGACG
>NW_007401446.1:0-798 GCF_000475195.1 Diaphorina citri | reverse complement strand
ACTTAGGACAGAATTTGATCTCTCTCTCCCTCCCCTCCTTTTTTTCTCTTCCTTGGTCCCCTCTTCTCCCTGTTTCTTCTATTTCTCTCTCTTGTCAACCCCTCCCTCCCTCTACCCCTCTCTTTTTACTCTGTACACTATTTTCCCCCTCCCTCTCTCCCTCTCTCTTCCCTTACCACTTTGGTTATATCTGTCATCTTTTTGTTTTGATAAGAAACAGAGGGACGATGGTATATTGGGAAAGGAAGAAGAAGTTATAGAGATATAGAGGGAAAGAGATGGGGGAGGAAGACCAAAAGTTGAAGTTACATCAGAGGGGAAATGAATACAATAGGGAAGGCAGGGGAAGAAAGTACAAATGGGGAAGGAAAGAGAAACGAGGTACAGGGGAAAGGAGGTAAAAATGGGGAAGAGGAGAGTTTTTGAGTTGACGTTTTCCTAAGAAAGCCAAGATAATGGATTTGATGTTTGATCAAAACTGCCCCGTCCTGGAACAATATTTCTTGAGACTCCTCTTCTGTTTACTTTCACTTCTTGTTATCCCAACCCAAGTTATGCTGGTTTACCAAGTTTTGAGAAAATGACAGGGCTGTCAGTTTTTCCTTTCAGGAGAAGTTCACCTAAATAATTGAGGGTTTCTATGCAAGAAGAGCCTGACCCTTGCATACGCTCTTTTGGGTGAAACGGCCGTTTTAATGCGGAATATTGTTAAAAACGACCTTCGTTCGGGACAGTTGATGTGACATCGCGTACGGGAGCGTTTCGTAGGCGAAAAAGGAAAATTCCCTAGAAAAAAAT
>NW_007401445.1:0-798 GCF_000475195.1 Diaphorina citri | reverse complement strand
GAAGACTTACAGTGGATTTCACGAATATTTTTTCAGCCCCCAGAAGGCTTGTTAAGATCCATTCGATTTGTACAGCCTCAACAGGGCTGTTAAGGTAACAGGCTCTTAGGAGATAAAAAGAAGATTGGTGAAACTCACCCTTACTGTCCGAGATATTCCGTTTTACTATTTTCTGAGACGTGCTTGAAGATATAATAGTCTTATTGGTCTAATTTGGATCATCAGAAAAACAGAAGGATAAGATGAGAATGTAGACTTGGGGTTTTCTAAGGGGGAAAACTTCGGAAGACGTCAATACAAATTATCTGCTATTGGGTTGACAGGACGTGGAAGGTAGTCTATATACCTATGATGTTCTAAATTTAACCTGGTCACGAGATGGGTAATGGTTTCTGGCTAAATGCATTAGGTACTGAAACTGTCAACTAGATAGGATATTAAATATTTCAAGGTCTTGGAAAGCCTTACGGCAGAAAGCCACCAAGATGGCCAGAAAAGCCTTCCGGCAGAAATTTACTATGATTCTATTATCTTATTTAGTTTACCTATGATGTTCTAAATTTAACCTGGTCACGAGATGGGTAATGGTTTCTGGCTAAATGCATTAGGTACTGAAACTGTCAACTAGATAGTTAGATACCTATAGGTAGATAGGTAATATTGAACCTGGATCCAAGGTCTTGGTGTCACCTAGGAAATTAAAGATATTTCAAGGTCTTGGAAAGCCTTACGGCAGAAAGCCACCAGGATGGCCAGAAAAGCCTTCCGGCAGAAATTTACCATGATTCTATTATCTTA
>NW_007401444.1:0-798 GCF_000475195.1 Diaphorina citri | reverse complement strand
GCGGTTTGTTCGCGGTCTTCGCTATTTGTTCGCGGTATCCGCGGTTTGTTCGCGGTATTCGCGAATAGTTCGCGGTATTTGCGAATTGTTCGCGCTATCCGCAGTTTGTTCGCGGTATCCGCGGTTTGTTCGCGGTATTTGCGGATTGTTTGCGGTACTCGCGAATAGTTCGCTGTATTCGCGGATTATTCGCGGTATCCGCGGTTTGTTTGGCAATATTTGCGGATTGTTCGCGGTATCCGCGGTTTGTTCGCGGTCTTCGCTGTTTGTTCGCGGTCTTTGCTGTTTGTTCGCGGTATTCGAGAATAGTTCGCGGTATTTGCGAATTGTTCGCGCTATCCGCGGTTTGTTCGCGGTATTCGCGGATTGTTTGCGGTATTCGCGAAAAGTTTGCGGTACTCGCGAATAGTTCGCTGTATTCGCGGTATCCGCGGTTTGTTTGGCAATATTTGATGAAAAAATTCCAAGATTTGAAGAGTCTGTCTTTCATGTCGAGGGATATGTTTTATTTCATGGGTTTCTGTATGCAATCACCATGGAATATGCTATTGCAGTGAGGGTGTTGAAGTTTAAAATTCAACTCTCCTTGGTGGAATCTAAAAAAAAGTTACATAGTAAAATATGGCTTTTCTTTCTGATAAACATTAGCTGATTATTAGTTTGGCTCGTTATCAGTGCATAATTAACTGCGGAGCTATGCTAGTAATGAAAGTATTGTTTTCATTCGTATAACAGGGCTAGGCGTCCAGGCTCCAAGTTTTCAGAGTCCGGCCTACAGTAAGGGAGAAAAATGAACCC
>NW_007401443.1:0-798 GCF_000475195.1 Diaphorina citri | reverse complement strand
AATTTCAAATTGCAATAATATTATCAGTTCTTGGAGTCACTTCATGTTGATGTATTTTACGAATGAATGGATTGCCTAAGGTACCTATATCAGTTGAATTATTATAATAAAATTATTATTTCTGTTATGTGCTTGGATTTTCAAGAGATCGTCTAGACTAGACCTCTAGTTAGACCATTACACTAACTGCTAACTGTTCGAAACAAATTTTCAAACTTGTTGGGTTTCGTATTCTCTTTCATCTCTTCCTATCATCACAACAATGTCTGTGATCCTAACCAGTGCAACAACTTGTAGGTACTAAATCATAAGTTTAGAATTTGAGATGTGTATAATGAAGTGCCACTGATAATGAATAATCCAATAGAAAAATTTTTGGCCACAATTCAGTCTACATATACTATTCTAGCCAACTTATTAGTAAAAAAGTACACCAATTTTTTCTCGTTTATTGGTTACCTATGGGGTATACTTGCTGAATTTCAAATTGCAATAATATTATCAGTTCTTGGAGTCACTTCATGTTGATGTATTTCACGAATGAATGGATTGCCTAGGGTACCTATATCAGTTGAATTATTATAATAAAATTATTATTTCTGTTATGTGCTTGGATTTTGAAGAGTTCGTCTAGACTAGACCTCTAGTTAGACCATTACTAACTGCTAACTGTTCGAAACAAATTTTCAAACTTGTTGGGTTTCTTATTCTCTCTCATCAGGTGACATTCTTGTGATGGGCATTAGTGAGTTGATCGATCATACAGTTTTTGATCCTCTCATTCTTAATGTCATCAGT
>NW_007401442.1:0-798 GCF_000475195.1 Diaphorina citri | reverse complement strand
CAGTGGAGAATGGATTTGTACTTCCACAAGACAAGTGAAGATGATGGGAAATATGCGCTCTAAAGACATGGGCTGGACATTTTAGTGTTGAATAAGTATATTTATCGTTTGTTTATTATTGACGAACAATATTTCTCAAAAACAGTAAGTTTTAGTTGTCAAGGAGTCCGTTATTTGACAGTTATATCAAGAAACTAGGTGTTAATATCGTGTAGAAAATCTTTTTATTCCATATATGTACTTTGAAATTTAGTTATTATCGCCTGATCATCCAATTAGGGATAAGTAATCCATACTTGATCTTGGATATCCTACCTTCATATCCTTATTTTCTTAGGCATCCTTATTTCCAAAGAATCTCTAACAATGCACCACAGAACTCTTTGAACAGAGACCGATGAAACTCATATTGTCCTCGCTCTACGTCAGCGCTGTCTCATCACGTGAATGCAATTTGCAATAATGCACCTCATTGAAAAATGTTCGCTAATAATGCACTAGATGCCGACGCGTACACAGCGATCTGATGACAATCCTATTATCAATAAAAGGATGCACAGAATACTTGAAATAAGTAAAGCCGGCACTGAAAGAATTGATGAGAGCAAAGAAAAAATGTTCAAGCTTACAAGAGAATATCTTTGTCTCAAGTCAGAGGTACTATTGCAACATCAATAAGGATATTATTTTATTTGTACCACAAGAGGAATCATTTTATCCGTCAAATGAACTTGATAATCATCTTATAGCAAAAGGAATATAGTTTCATCACAAACGTTACTTTCGCTACAAATATAA
>NW_007401441.1:0-798 GCF_000475195.1 Diaphorina citri | reverse complement strand
GCGTAAGATGCAAGCTTCGTTCGCTTGGGACTGGGGTCCCGCTATGCCCTCTGTCGGGATCTGGTAAGTTCTCATTGTGCACCGGAGGTCCAAACTATCCAAATTTTCGTTTTCCAAATCACCGGAGGTCCCAATTCTCGACATAGGGTTTTTTAGTCCGTCCTTCCTTTATTATTACTAATAATAAAAGGTATAGTGGACGGACTATTGTATTCGCTTTGGTGTCTGTCTGTCCCCATAGAAGGACTTATCCAAACCTAGTCGACCTATATATCAAATAAACTGAATATTAAACAAATTAGGTAGGTACATAGGTACTGATTTTCTCTAATCACTACGGGCTAAAAAATTCCCGGAGGGACGGACCCTGCTTGTTCGCCTTCTTTACTTTTTCTTGTTGAAATTCCAAAATTAGTTGACGGAATTCATCATTTGTGATCTTGATGTCTGCTCAATCGAATTTCAGAGTTCTGAGGAACTTTATCTCAAAAACAATCAAGAGATTTTCTTTGTAAATAGGTATAGATACCTTCGTATTCTAAGTCCTCTAATATTAGCTTTGCCGTTTCCCATACTCGAGAGAAATTTCGTTGCTTGTAGGTAAATAGTGTAAATATAAATACCAATTCACTTTTCATTTTCAGTTTTTCATTTGAAATTAAGTAGGAGTTCTATTCAAGGAAACGCTTACGCCGTGAGAGTAAAAGAGGACAGTTTGGCATTCATTTGATTACATCGAAAGATAATAAGGGAAAAATCTGAATATTGTCTGCAATTTTTTTACACCTATATTTTTTA
>NW_007401440.1:0-798 GCF_000475195.1 Diaphorina citri | reverse complement strand
ATCTCGTATGACATATGTATTTGGTTAATTTTACATGACGCCAGTTTCCATTTAAAAGAAGAAGAAGAAGGAAAAAAAGCAGTACCAAGTACCTACCTAATGTTTGGTATTTTTTGTTAGTTATACCTCACCCGACCTACGATCGCAAGTTCATCATTTGTGAAAGTTCTTTCTGAACTTTATTGAATCCTATGTACCTACACTCTACACCAGAAAGTAGAAAGCTATACTTACCTAGCTTTTTCAAGTCCCACATAGGACGTTTAACATCCCTACCTAATTTAATTTATCAAGTTTCCATTTATTATTATTATTACAACAGAACATAAAAAATTCATATAAATGGTATACCCATCCGTAAAAAAGCAAAGCTTGTGCCACGTATGGGGAAACCTCCGTTGGTCCGTGACTCCTGTCTGTAAACAAAATATCTCGAGAACGGTAAGAGCTAGAGACTTGAAATTTGGTATGTAGCTGTCAAATGTGACAAGAATGCGACACGAAACTTTTGGTTAAGACCAGTGCAACGGTTGGCCGCATATTACCGCCTTTTGGCGGTTTTCGGTGTAATTTAATACAATACTCGGGAACGGTATAAGCTAGAGACTTGAAATTTGGTATGTAGTTCACAAATGTGACAAGGATGCAACACAAAACGTTGGTTGAGATTATTGCTGCGCTTGGCGGTATTTTGACCGCTTTTGGACAGATTTCGACAGTTTTTTTGGCGGTTTTCAGCTATAGCGACAAAACGGTTAGAGATATTGTAAAAGTTATGGTAAAAGAACACTCAAATAA
>NW_007401439.1:0-798 GCF_000475195.1 Diaphorina citri | reverse complement strand
TTGAGTAATACCTATAAAAGCTACAGAAGGAAAAATAACACAACTAAGGACAGTTTACAGAAATTATGGATGTAGGTGCAGGAACACTAAAACCATAAACGGTCGGGAAAATCACGGCTCGTTCTCACGGTCCAACTATTTGTTGAACAACTGATTGTTCAACTTTTTGCTGAACAACTCTTATTTGTTCAACTTTTTGTTGAACATGCCATGTTTGTTCAACTTTTTGTTGAACATGCCATGTTTGTTCAACTTTTTGTTGAACAACTCAAATTTTTGTTCAACTTTCAACAAAAAATTGAACAAAAATACCAGTTTACCTACTCCAGTTCTAGGTAGAATGACTTTGTATACTTTTTTACAGTGGACAACTTTGGCACAGAGACAAAGGAAGCCTTAAAGAACACACCGTATCAATATAAGTACATCACAGATCTGAAACAAACCAAGAAAGGATACGTTTGTAAGATCTTTCGCCCCGGACGGAAATTGAACTCGCGACCTAGAGCTTAGGTGTGGGGGCAAAGGATGAGTTAAGCTTCTACGAATCTAGAGCTTACAAGTCAGACGAGCTGCCCTCCAAGCTAGATTCGTATCCTTTAGGGCTGTCTAGCCCCTACACCTAAGCCTCGGAGTGGTCTTTTTGTGTATGGAGTTAGCCCTCCAAGATAACTAGGATGGCTACTAACTATAACCATTCCGGAAAAAATAAAAGAAGACATGATAAGTTTGTAATCTAATCATGAAATCATGATCTCTGAACTGTTGTCGTAATTGGGTCATGACTGTCATGATTCA
>NW_007401438.1:0-798 GCF_000475195.1 Diaphorina citri | reverse complement strand
TGATTACGCACAGTGGTTGAGCTTTTATCGAACGGTGCTATGTTTGTACATAGCAGTTAATTAAAAGTTATCGACCAATGTTTGAAACCTTTGATGCCCGACAATTATATAGCGTAATTTATTGTATTCCTGGGCAACTTGCTCATCATGGATATCAACTTTATTATTTCCACCCAAGAGCACATCTGAAAGGTCAGACCTGCGTCTGTTAAGTAGGTGTTCTTACTTTATGGTACGCGGAACAGATGGGACTCTGCAATAGTGAGCCACTTTAGCCATCGTGTGTGGTGACCTAAAAATCCCAAACTAATTGCTCAAGTATAGCACTGAAGAATCAATTCCAAATATCTCATTGGCCAAAATTAACTCGTGTGTGGTGACCTAAAAATCCCAAACTAATTGCTCAAGTATAGCACTGAAGAATCAATTCCAAACATCTCATTGGCCAAAATTAACTCAAGTCTGACTTGAGAGTGAGCTATGTAAGAAGGCATCAATGCCGCTATCCAAGTAACTTTGAAAAGTTGTTTGGTCATCAGTGGACTAAGGAGATATCTGCAACCAACTAGGTAATAGTGTAATTATCCACTAAGTAGCAGCATGATTCGTGATAATCCTAATCATTGAACTTAAAAGTTTGCTCAAGGCTAGAATAAAAGGTGGTTGCAATTTATGTAAATACTTTAGCACCTGTTTTATTAAATGGCACTGCTAAAAAAACATCAAAGTTTGCCATTGTTGTTCTAATCTGCCAGTCAGGGTTTTGCCTGTGGTTATTGAGCTAATGTCGACTGTCTT
>NW_007401437.1:0-798 GCF_000475195.1 Diaphorina citri | reverse complement strand
CGTTGTCGATATTCGTTATCATGTTATCAACATTCTTCTCATGATTTCAATTCGAACCACCAACCTCCAGAACCGAAGCCCATACAGTAAAATAGAAGACGTGAAAAGAAATAGGTGTAGAAAGGACAACAGAAACAAATTAACAAATAATAAAGATAATACTGATGAAAATAAACAAAACAAATCTAGGAAAAGTCATCACCCACTCTCGAGAAAGAATTTGAAAATGACGCGGTCTACCTACAGGTGGTAATAGAAAGTCCTGAGTTTGCATGTGAAAGTTGAAAAATGGAAGGGGAGACAGACTCCTGATTTTGGAATTTAATAGAAAGTCCTGAGTTTGCATGTGAAAGTTGAAAAATGGAAGGGAGACAGACTCCTGATTTAGGAATTCAAAGAAAAGGAAAAGAAATTATTGTCAACAAAATAGTTTTCGAAATTTTAGGTCTAACAGTTAAGAGTAATACAAACTACAGTTAGGAGAACACTAGAAATCTAATGCTAAAGAACCGATTTGAAATTTAAAATGAAAAAAAGATGTCGAAAAGATAAACGTTTAGGATTCTAACAAATAGATTATTATTTACATATGATGTAGGAGGAAAAAAACATTAAACATGTAGTCAATTCATATATTGAAAATACCGCGAACAAATATGATTTTTTTTATGCGAATGCTTTGAAAAAAATCTACAACATTTAGTATTGCTATAAAAACGTAGATGCAAAACCAAAATAATCTACTCTAATCAGCAATAAAAATAAAAGGAGTTCGTAACTTCCTCTACCTCAATAAAG
>NW_007401436.1:0-571 GCF_000475195.1 Diaphorina citri | reverse complement strand
ATAAATCAGAATTTGTTCTTAACTTGTTTAAATTTGTCATGCTTTCATCAGTTTGCTCTTCAACTTTGCTAAACCTTTGGCGATTTTGTTCGCGGATTTGGCGATTATGTTCGCGGATTTCGCGATTTTGTTCGCGGATTTGGCGATTATGTTCGCGGATTTGGCGATTATGTTCGCGGATTTGCCGATTACCTATGTTCGCGGATTTGGCGATTATGTTCGCGGATTTCGCGATTTTGTTCGCGGATTTGGCGATTATGTTCGCGGATTTCTCGATTATGTTCGCGGATTTGGCGATTATGTTCGCGGATTTCGCGATTTTGTTCGCGGATTTGGCGATTATGTTCGCGGATTTCTATGTTTCGCGATTATGTTCGCGGATTTCGCGATTATGTTCGCGGATTTGGCGATTTTGTTCGCGGATTTGGCGATTTTGTTCCCGGATTTCGCGATTATGTTCGCGGATTTCGCGATTTTTTTCGCGGATTCCGCCATTATGTTCGCGGATTTCGTGATTATGTTCGCGGATTCGGCAATTTTGTTCGCGGATTTGGCGATTATGTTCGCGGAT
>NW_007401435.1:0-798 GCF_000475195.1 Diaphorina citri | reverse complement strand
TTGGATTTGTCGTGAATAGATGTAGCAGTTGTTTCATTGCTACGAAATAAAAACGGTGGTGAAACACTCATCTTTGAAAGAGAAGGAGGAGGAGGAGGAGGAGGAGGAGGAGGAGAAGGAGAAGGAGAAGGAGAAGGAGAAGGGAAGAAGAAGAAGAAGAAAGAAGAAGAAGAAGAAGAAGAAAAGAAGAAGAAGAAGAAGAAGAAGAAGAAGAAGAAGAAGAAGAAGAAGAAGAAGAAAAGTTTTTGTATAAGCTCAACCCATCATCAGGGCTGTTTGCCCCTACACCTTAGCCCCAAATTGGGCCCTTTGAGTACGAATAGTAATTTAGATCTGACGAGAATAGATCAGTAGAGATGTATTCGTGTTAAACTTAACCCATTGTTTTGGGCTGTTTTCCCCTACACTTCAGCCTCAAAGTGGCCTTTTTGTGTACGGATACATCAGTAGAGCTGTAGAGTCATTCTAACACTGTGAGACAGATCAGGTCTGTCTGACAGACACGGAAAGGAAAGTGAGATCGAGTGAGTCAAATAAGTGAGTTGTAAAAAAGAACTACTCTTTTCAGTAGAACTACTATACCTAAAGCTAAAGGGAGTTGAAGAGTTACATGTTTCAGGATCTATCGATCGAGGTCCAACAGTCGCTAGGTTAAGCTACGTTCTCTAGGGCAGATATTAGAATGAGCCTCAGCAACGTTAGATACATGTAATGTAGCTACACCTCTTGTAGACAACACAATATAGGTTTCAAAATTACAAGATTTGAAATTTTTAGGCAACAGTCTCTTTAGATTGA
>NW_007401434.1:0-798 GCF_000475195.1 Diaphorina citri | reverse complement strand
AGATTGTAGATAATCTCTTTCAGGACAGCCACACTACCATCACGTTACGTCACGTGATGATAGTGAGTTTCTACCTCCAGAAGCGAAGCGACGCCCGGTTTCCACTACTCCAAACGAGACGAAATTATCTATTTCCTTTAGAGAAGATACCTAGTTGAGCATTAGACGAAAATTTATTGTGACACATAGGGGGTTGTCCTTTAGACCCTATAACTTGTCCTACAGACCCTACAACTGCTTCAGTGTCAAACCATTAGGAACTTAATCTCTATTTGTGTAGCGAGGTATTGGTAAGGATATATTATGTAGGGGGATTGTAGAGGGGTTATTATAGGTATCTAAACAGTTTTATTTGACCAACATACTGTACGTACGCGTCAGGGGATAAAGCTTTAACGGGCGTTAAAGTACACCATAAACGGCGTTTTAATTATTTACAGTACATTTACGGTAATTTATGAGTTTCACCTCGTTCCTTCTTGTCCTATCAATTACGTTTCTCTCTCGGTCTTTCGTTCTCTCACCATTTTTCTTTTCATAAAAATACCTAGGACCTACCTACTTTTTTGCTATTTCTCTTTCTCCTCCTTTCTTCTTCTTCATCTCCCCCGTCGTCTTCTTCTTCTTCTTCTTCTCCTCCTCCTCCTCTTCTTCTTCTCCTCTTCTTCTTCTCCTCTTCCTTCTTCTTCTTCTCCTCCTTCTTCTTTTTCTTCCTCCTCTTCTTCTTCTTCTTCTCCTCCTCCTTCTTTTTCTTCCTCCTTTTCTTCTCCTTCTTCTACTGCTTCTTGTTCCTTTTCT
>NW_007401433.1:0-798 GCF_000475195.1 Diaphorina citri | reverse complement strand
TAGGCTCTAGGGACCTCAAAACGTGTTTTGGCACTAAAAACTGACCATCGAAAATTTGACCCGATTACATTACTCTCCATCCTATAAGATAAGGAAAGTAAAAAACCGTCCCTTTCAAGAACTCAGCATTATTCAAACTCAAATTGATTTCTCTCTAAAACTCTAAATAATTTAATAGTTTGATAAACAGCACTCGGAATTTCAATCAGAACATTTGCTGCACAAATTGGCACCTTCCCTCTTTTCCTCATCGCCCACATTTCGCCCTCTGTCTAGCTCCCCCTGCGTTTCTCTATCGAAACCCCAGCACGGAGCAATAGGGTCGATAGGGTGCAGCATCAGGGATGCATCAGACAGTCGAAAACGAGGTCACTGAATGCGTCTGAACAGAAATGGGGTCACAGTGTCGGTGTCGGAGCTGCAAGTTTTTCTTTGACAATTTTGTAATGAGCTCTATGAATAATAGCAGTCTGCTGAGTTAAATAATAATGGATGGTAGTTTCTTCAGTTAATGGATGGTTGCTAGTTTCCTCAGTTACTGTTCAATCGAGACGTGCTGGGTAAAGGTTCAGTTTTGCAGATATTTGGGTCACTATAGGTACTCAACCCTTGTTGGTTAGTTCAGAGCTCGTGGCGAGCTTTTGACCATGCACGGTAATGTCTTTTATAAGTAGTTTTATGAACCAATCTCAGAGTATTATTGGTGGACTTCTGGAGACTGGTGGTTAGAGTCCAAGTCAAATCATGAAATTTTGGAAGCTTTTTTTTTTTTTTTTTTTTTTTTTTTTTTTTAATTAG
>NW_007401432.1:0-798 GCF_000475195.1 Diaphorina citri | reverse complement strand
AACAAGAGTTTCGAAAAGGCGCAAACATTTTTGAAACGCTCGGAAAAGCAAAAAAATAGGAACCGTATTCATATTGGACGAACATTAAAGGGCTCTAAACCGTTCTTACCCCAGGTAACATGACGTTTTACGATAGTGAAGACGAGGAACTTTATCTAATTTATCATAGAAAATTGTTAGTGAAGTAGAAAGAACATGTACAAGTAGATGCAGATACGATGCAGATGCACAAACAGAATGTGCAATGTGCATGTCAACTAAAATGAGAATATAGCGGAAAGTCCTCAGTAAATCAACCGTGATACCTATTCCTAACTCTACAGACTATAGGTACATGTTTCAGATTCAGACTCACCAAAGAAAACCTACTTAGCTCGTAAAAAAACAATAAATCCTAATACAGTTTACTTTACCCATACTTCATATTGCTCGTAAAAAAACAATAAATCCTACAGTTTACTTTACCCATACTTCATATAGCCAAAAGGTCTTCAGGAATGGAAAACTTTTCCTTCTTTTTTAGCCCGTCCTTCCTTTATTATTACGATAGTAATAAAAAAAAGGTATAGGTAGTGGGCTATTGTATTCGCTTCGGTGTCGTCTGTCTGTCACTCTGTCAGTGTCTCTGTCTGTCCCCATAGAAGGACTTATCCAAACCTGGTCGACCTATATATCAAATTAAAGGTCTTTTTACCAGGAATACGAAAACTGGTTTTTGGTGGATTTTTTTCACATTTTCTCACACAAATGAGCCCTGATCTTGAAATTTGTCGCGACGACCTATGAACTCAAAGCGAG
>NW_007401431.1:0-798 GCF_000475195.1 Diaphorina citri | reverse complement strand
AAAAAAAAACAAAAAAAAAACAAAAAAAAAAAAAAACAGACATGAAACAAAAATAGCCCCAACCTTTTGTTGCCCTATTTCAAACACTTTCTCTTTATACCTTTCACCTTTTCGTTCTCTCTCTATTCCGTTATCTTTGTTAGAATACTGTCATTATTGCCATTACGGAATAGCTGTCACCTATGCAACTCTGTCTCTCTCTCTCTCGAACACTTTCTTTCCATTTCTCTCCCTCCCCCATTTAGTCTCTTCCTCCCCTCTTTCACCTTCCATTTCTCTCTTTCTTTCCATTTCTCTCCCTCCCCCTCTTCCTTCATCCATCTCTCTTTATTTCTCTTTCTCTTCCTCAACTTTTCTATCTCCCTCTTTCTCTCTTTCCTCTTTCTTTCTCGTATCATTAGGAATATCATTATGTCAGACATGTTGAAAGCTTTCTCTGAGAGAGAGAGAGAGAGAGAGAGAGAGAGAGAGAGAGAGAGAAGAGAGAGAGAGAGAGAGGAAAGGAGGGAGGGAGATAGAAAAAGAAAGAGGAGAGGAAGAGGGAAAGTAAGCTTTCTGAACATTGTGGTTTTTCTGGTGAGGAAAAGCAAAAGAATTATATACGTTGAAATCCTTCTCTCTCTCTCTCTTCCTCTCTCTCTCTCTCTGTCACTTCACTAGTTCACTCTCTCTCTTTCTCTCTCCCTTTTCCTTCCCTCTCCATATTCTCTTTCCCCATTCTCTCTCTCTCCCACATTTATGATAATATGGGGAAATATGATTTCACATTATTTTCTGAAATCCCATGTCTTTTTTTCT
>NW_007401430.1:0-798 GCF_000475195.1 Diaphorina citri | reverse complement strand
GTTACATTCACAGGCCGCCTCAAATTGTCTCTTGAAAATAGACCACGCCATCTGTCCGTCGAACACAGGAAGTTTCATCCTGGCCGGGTTAGCGCGCTCGGGTATAACAGTCGATAAAGATGAGGAGGGATGCTGCACAACTTGACCAATAACTTGTCTAGTAATATTATTACTCATTTCGGCCAACTTGTCCTTGAAACTCCGGACACGATCGTCCACACTCTCCACCTTGTCCTCCATCCCCTTAAAACGATCTTCCAACACATGCATATCCCCCTTGACCTTGTCCACTTCAACCTGAAACATGCTTATCTGAGCCTGAACGCTACTCTGTAACTCAAGGACACGGTTATTGGTCTCCCTTATTTCAGTAGTAAAAGTCTCCTTCATTTCATTGGTTTGTTTATTGACAGTTTCATTGACAGATTGAATTGTTTGCATGTTGAGTGTCTTCATAGACTCGGCTAGAGAAGAAATCATAGCTGCTAAATTTTCATTACCTGGCTTTTCTCATGCCTTTTCCACAAGTTTGGCCATGCCTCGGGATGAACTAGCGGGATTCCGGAGCGAAGCGACGGAATTCAGCTAGTAACTTATATGATAGGACAGGGACAGAAGGGGAAGAACTATGAGCAGGAGAGGGGAGGGTCTAGAAGGGGAAAAAAAGATAGGGGAAAAGGAGGAGAAATCTAAGAGGAATAAAGAAGGAGGGGGGAGGGTGTAGGAGGTAAAAAAGGATAGGTAAAAGGAGGGGTAATTTAAGAACGGAAAAGGAGGAGGAGGAGGAGGAGGAGCTCG
>NW_007401429.1:0-798 GCF_000475195.1 Diaphorina citri | reverse complement strand
CATCATTGAATAAACATTATCCGTTTTCTTCCATTATTTTGTAGTTTTTCCTGTACAACTATCTGAAAATGGTGAAGCGCAACCGTGCTCCAACTTGGTTATCTCAAAGAAAGTCGTAGGCGTTTGGACTGAAAGTAGAAACAAAAGAAGTCGTAACTACCATCCTCAACTTACCCCTACTGACAACTGACCTACAGAACTGTTAGGTAAGACCTGACCACCTGACCTAGAAAGCTAATATGAAAAGGAAAAGGAACTACATCAATTAAAAGAAAAAAAAAAGAAGAAGAAGAAGGAGGAGGAGGAGGGGGAGAAGAAGAAGAAGAAGAAAAAGAAGAAGAAGGAGAAGAAAAAAAAAATGTAAAAAAAAGAACGACAAAAAATTTCAAGTCTCCCTTCTATTCTCCCATACCTCTCATTCGTGTTTGCGCGTGCAATTTTCATCAGTCCTACCTCACTCTACGAACGTTCCATTTTTCGAAACAAAATTTTCATTGGGAGAATTTCCTAAAAAAATTTACTCAGTGTACCTAATTCAAAAATTTTACTCCGTCTGTGAAATTTCCTCGTTCAGTCTTCGTTGTGTGTTTACGTTGCGACGGTCATTGACAAATCGTAAACTTCGTCTACGGTCACTCATAAAAAAAGTTTATTACTGTTTTAGTGGATTTTTTATTGGTGTGACGTCATCTAGTTGGAATCATGTTTGGAGGCATTGGCGGAGGTAGGTTGAAATTGGTTTAAAAATATGTATTTTAACTTGTGTTTTGGTTTGGAAAATATTTTCGTCTGACGTAA
>NW_007401428.1:0-798 GCF_000475195.1 Diaphorina citri | reverse complement strand
TTGCAAAAACAACAATACCCATACGACCCCACGTCTAGTCAAGCATCTGACCGACTCAAGTCTCAGAAACAACCACAGGATAAACGTCAATATGATGATCAAATAAAGTTCCAGAACTACGTTCAACATTTGAAACAAGAAGAAACCATTCGTGAGAAACAGCGTCAGCAACTCACTGAACAACGCCTTGCCCTGCAGAACTATCAGGATCAGCAGAGATATGAGTTGGAACAATTACAGCGGAAACAACAGTCTCAGCTCCATGAACAACAACGAAGTCGACAGGAGTTGCAGTATAGTTCTAGACAACCACCACTACCATCCTTCCAACCCAAACCCTCTGGATCACAAGGTATGCCAAGCAGCTCTAACCGAGACAAACAGATGAAACAAAGCAGGTCTCAGCAGAACCCGTACATGATGCCCAATTATGGGAAACAGGAGTCCAAACTAGATCCACTACACCAGTACCCTCTCCACTATGACCTAACACAACACATCAAGTCTCAGGACTATCAACATCAGCAAGCCTTGTATAATCAGAGGAGTTCAGAACCACAGAATAAACCTAGCCGCCAGCCCAGTGACTTGAATGTACAACAATACCACCAGAGTCAACAACAACTTGCAGAGACAATGAGAAGACACCAACAAGGTCAGCAAAGTCAACAGATGAGGGAACAGTCTCGACCATCTCCAGTACAAGAATCACCTCGAGTAACAAATGAGAGGCAGAAGTCTCAACCTGTGAAGAAAAGACAATATAACCCCGCATCTCAAGCACCGGCCCCTCCCCCT
>NW_007401427.1:0-798 GCF_000475195.1 Diaphorina citri | reverse complement strand
ATGTAACTTGCGGGGGATCTTAGACGCATGGATTTTTGATTTCTAACTTTCTAGGCGTTGATTCACAGCCCTAAAAGTCGGGTAAAGCTACTAGGGAGGGAGGATTAAAATTCCTTCGAAGTTAGGCTCTCAAAAGAGAAATTTCATGTAGATAAGGAATTTATGTACGTACCAAAGGTTCAAAAGTTTATCACTATCAGTTCTACTCAGCTCATTAGAAGCTTATCATCAGTACGTAGGTACTGATGTCCTAATCCAACCCACAACTCTCCTAAACACGTGTCTTTCAACGTGCTGACTGCTATGAGATTGCAATGCAAAAGATAGCAGCGGGTCGATCGTATTGACCGAATTTGCATGATGGGTGTGTTAGGAGCATAGTCTAATAGTCTCTTAAGCTGTGTCCACATCCACACATAGACGACGCTGTCGATCGATAGACTACCTGTGGACACAGCTTTATGGTTTTACTTAGGACCTGTGGACTCTCCTAGGAACCTAGAGTATTCGTATTTTGCTTTCGGAATGTCCTCTGTTTGAAGCACGTTTTCTTCCTTTGGCGTAATAGCGCCTGTACTAAACCATAGAAATCGGTTCCGTTTCCGAAAGAAATATACAACTCCTTCCAGACTTTAGGGTGTCCGCAAATAATTTTTGGATCTCGAGTTTGTGAAATCTAGCATGAGTGATTGATCACGTTGGTCAAAGAAGAAGATGAACTTCTCAGAGAAAAGATCAAGAAGAATAGAACAATTAGAACATGGTGATTTGGCGAAACCGAAGTAAACGAAATTTGGA
>NW_007401426.1:0-798 GCF_000475195.1 Diaphorina citri | reverse complement strand
AACTTACCATTACCTAAATTATCGAATGTTTTGTGTGGATCCCAAAAATCATTAAATTACCTACATAATCCCTTTCCAGTAATTTAAATAACCGAATTAAAAATTTACTGTTGTCTAATTAAAATAATACCTACCTACCTACCTATTAAATATAAAATTATCAAATATCAAAGTGAACTTTTATATTTTGTCCAAGTGATTTTTCTTTAGTGTTGGGTGATTTGTGTGGCTTCGATTCGGACAACTTTAGTCAGGATGATGTCACTGTACAGAACAATACGAGGGACAGGAGGAACACAAAAGCGAATGAGAGACAGAAGGTAAGTGATATTTTTTTACACCACCCGCTGGCGCTGCTTTGAAGGCCCTTTCCAAGAATTTTTTTTCCCCAAATTTGAACTTCTCACTTCTCGCGGAAAAAGAAATCCAATCTATCATTTATACCACGTACCACGTCTAGATTGATATACTGGATCAAATATTCAATAGAATAAATAATTATTGAGAATTCAGTAGAATTTCATGAAATGTCTTGCGTAGGACATTAAAAATTGTGTTCACGAATATTTATAAAAGACAAGGTGGCTATGTTATCCGCAATTTTTTCCCCAGGCGAGGCAGGTGGGGAAACTAGGGGACTAAATTCAATATCCTCAAGTATCCTTACTAATGACACCAACTTACCAATAATAGTTATTGATGATAGGGATCAGGATATTGAAGGAGGATCAGGATATTGATCGCCAATGCCAAATTCAAATTTATTCTTCCATTAGCGCAAAACTAGACAAAGGTCGC
>NW_007401425.1:0-798 GCF_000475195.1 Diaphorina citri | reverse complement strand
AAGTATCCAAGTTGCTTTTACTATTTTGTGTGTGCTATTCAGGTAATTTTAGTGATCAAATACCAATTTATTTGGGTCTACAAAGCGTTCTGTGAATCGACAACAAATTACACAGGCGATGTGTTGATCAGAGCTGTAACAGAGTAGATTTCAAGAAGTACCTTGGTTCAAGAGAAAACTCAATCCTCTATCATGCATTTGACCCAGATCTTGCTGAGAGGAGCTCGGAAATATCCCAAAGGAAATATATTCCGTGGAAAGTATCGTATTGTTGAACCAGTGACTCATCTGCGGAAAGCCATCAAAATCGAAGAGTTTAAAATTGAAGAACGAAACATGTTCTTGCTGAGGCATCCATATTTGACCGAGGAAGAAGAGCTAGTCCATTTGAAGGATCTTGAAAGAAATGAAAATTTCAGGAGAGAACGGAGAGCACTGAAGTTGCAGAAGTTCATAAAGCACACCAAACTCACCGACCATCTGTCTGATCTCCGCTACCAGGATAAATGGGAATAATAAGGGTCATAGAGCAGTCAGTTGTTTAGTAAAAGCCTTGCACTCACCAGAAACATTTGGGTACTTGTTTAGAAGTCATGTCAATGGATAATAATTAAGATAGAAAGGAGTTGTCACAAATGAGCAGGGACTAGAGTTATTATAGGGTTAGGTTAAACACAAAAATTAGCTGCCTTTTTCATTGTCATGGCTTCTGAATATTTTTTACCTACATTTGTTTCTCAACCATTGTGCAACTGTCAGGAAAAAAATGTTTTCAAGGTAGAGCTATACTTTTGATAT
>NW_007401424.1:8928-10800 GCF_000475195.1 Diaphorina citri | reverse complement strand
TAATGGTCAGTTGCTGTATGTACTTACTGGAGTAATGGTTCTCTTTCATTCAAAATCGCATGGTAGCTATTATTATGTCTTTCCATTTCAATATACGTTTCATTATTTACTTTCTTTTTCCTTTTTCCTCGAACTATTTCTTTTTCATATTCTTTTAATTCTTTCAGTAGAGCATCTTTCTTAGGTTCCAGCTGATTCAGTTTGTTATAGACTTCAATTTGTTCAAGGTAATTTTCGATGAATTTTTCATAGATACCCTTTTCTTGGCTTAGCTTGTGAACGTACATATCCGTGAAGAGCTTTCTTACAATGTCAGTGTCTGATGTCACCCTGAAACTATCTGTAACAATTTTTGAATGGGACAATGAGTTTGGGGTGTTATGACCACTGGGAGTAACCAAATGGGGGAAACATTTTGGTGTCAGTAAGCCAGACTTATTTGACTCAGTTCAATAATAAACTACTGTTCTCAACCATTTCTCACCTTTCTTTATGCTTTTATCGACCGTTTCCATAGAGGCTATCTGATTGGCAAGCTTATCTATCTTTGCTTCATATTCCTTGATCTGTTTCTCTCGATAGGCAATTATTTGGTTGTAATAGTGTGTCTTCTCCACGGCTACATATTGGAGTATGTCGTTCCGTTCTACATACGGTTGTAGTTGTAGATCTTCATGTGGTAGGCAATGGCTTGAGTTGTAGGTTACCCCTGTGAACCATTTTCTGGTAGTACGCAGTCTGGTTGTCCAATTGACATTTCGGGTCCAGTTGAATGTTCGCCTGAAATCGGTTCAAATTGTAAAGGAATGATTTATTTGAGTCAGTTAGTGGACTTCACCAAACAGTTCACCGGACATAATCGATGGACAAATCGTTCAGTCGAGTGGTGTCCAAGTAAACCAAGATAGTTGATCAAAAATCATTTAAGGTTGTTGTCCGAAACAATATCATCGTGGGTTCGATTCCCTCCCGAGGGCGAACTTTATCCTAACCAGATAAGGTTCGTTCTCGGAACTGCTGGCTTTCTCCTCTCCTCTCTCTTCAACTTCGGGAGGATAAGACCTCCGTATTTACAATTCCCTACATCAAACCTGTAGTACCTCTGGGATTAGTACAGTGTTTCTCTTACCGTGTCCTGGTAGCTCTGGTAGGTTGTGTAGTAGTGGTCTGAAACTCAGGTGCCTCCCATTCCTGTCTGTACTCATTAAGATCCTCATCATCATCTTCAAACACTCTCGAGTCTTGAACCAAGGTCCATGGATTGATAAATTCGGTAGTCGTCTCTTGAATCTCGCCCTCATATTCTGTAATCAATACGGATTTTGTAGTACCTACTAGCTCAAATAGGGCACTTTCGGTGTCCAAATAGAACCGATCGATCCCAAAATCTAAAGCGGTATCCACACGTAGTCGACAGCCGTCGATGCATCACCGACAAAACTCACCCTACATGCCTCCTAAAATGGCGTGCGCAAGGACAAATAAAAATCAACACACAGAGACACTAGCATCACAACCACCACACCACAACTGCTTCACTCGACGCTACCAAACTCAAAATACACACGTTGAAGTTTGTACATACTAAAAGGTTACACGAGGCTTTAAGGGTAGTCCCTATTACAATAGTCTGCCTTATACATAGTGGTAGAGTAGCACTTATACTCTCCTTACCTTGCTTTACAGCGAAGTGGTACCTCTTGTTGTGGATCCATTCAGTGAGACACCTAATCACTGAAAGACTACTTTCAATATGTATAAAAGAATATAATAATTCGACCGCAAGTCACAAGTATATACCAACCTACCAGCTAGCTACAGCAGCGACTTTGGCAGGTGATGACAGAGCGTGTTTGTATAAGTGTGTACAGC
>NW_007401424.1:0-2744 GCF_000475195.1 Diaphorina citri | reverse complement strand
CAATTGTTATAGGGGGATATTTAAAATTTTATAATTTTTCTATGATATTAAAAGGGCAAAAGTCCGGGTTAAATAATGGTTCCCCCTTGGATTTGGTGCAGGGGCGGTTTATAAGTGTCCCGTGGGCGATAACTCCGGAAACCACCCTTTTGGTTAACCAGTGGGTTAACCTAGTAATGCAGAATGTAGTAATGTATTTTGTTTTAAAGTCCAGGATCATCCGGGAACAAACTGCCTTTATTCCTTTGAATAAGGTTACCAATTAAGTGACCCCTTTAAGCTTAAATAACTAACAATGAAGGTTCCACTGTTGGACATGAACTACCCTTAATACTAACCCCTTCGGGTGAACACGGCAAAATGGTTTGAAAAGCTCGGAACCTAACCCCCTTATATAAAGGTCTCCCCAACCCCCTTGTATGGTTTTTACCGAATTCCTTTTGCCCCTTTTGGTCATCTTTTTACCCCAATCCGTTAAAAACTTCCATAAAAAATTCCCCTTTACTATACATTTAAATCTTTGGGTTTTGTACCCTTTTAATATCCGGGTGTTAACCCTTGTTATTAAGATTCCCCCTTTTAAACTGGATATTGATTGACCCTTGGGCCTGGGGTCGACCCCCCCTTAGTATCCCTGTCGGCTTAACTTGCCCCTGGGTAGTCTTTTAATTCCCTTGGGTTTCTAATTGTTACAGGGGGGGACGACCTCTTTTTATGCTAACTTTTCCTGAAATTGTGTTCCTAGAACTGCTTATACAACTATTTTTCATGGTGTTTATTTTCTAGTTGCAGGTTATAAATATTATTTATAAAGTGTTGTAGGAAATAAAAGTCCTAACTGTTGAAATCGTACTCTATGGAATTCGGTTTTTTTTTCTAAGTAGACCGAAACGGTGAGCCAAAGCCAAATTCCCCTAGTGAGTTTAGCCCTGGCCCATTCAGTAAGTATCTACCTGCGACCATTCTATTGTGGAGAATCTCTTTAGACCTGGTAAGCATTGCTTTCCTGGGTTCATAGTCTTCAAGTGATATCCTGTCATAGGTAAGATCTAACTCCAGTTTAGTTTGTAAATGTTTGATGTTGAACAATTCATTTTCATAATCATCAAAAGTGTAAGCCTTCTGTTTGACTTGCTCAACTTCGTCCAACATTTCACCGTAAGCATTGTTGGTACTGTTGAGAGATCTGAAAATCAAAGACAACTGTTGAATTAGACGCGTGTGATCTGTGCAGTAGCATAAACAACCATCATCATCAGTAAGAACCGATTTTCGACAGACCGTACGCTTGAGTTATGAAGAAACAAACAGACAAACTTTATGCAAAATTGTCGATTTGAAATTTGGAACTAACTTCGAATGTTTATTTAAGTGGACTTGATTTTTTCTTTTCCTTGTGTAATGCCGTTAATGGTCAGTTGCTGTATGTACTTACTGGAGTAATGGTTCTCTTTCATTCAAAATCGCATGGTAGCTATTATTATGTCTTTCCATTTCAATATACGTTTCATTATTTACTTTCTTTTTCCTTTTTCCTCGAACTATTTCTTTTTCATATTCTTTTAATTCTTTCAGTAGAGCATCTTTCTTAGGTTCCAGCTGATTCAGTTTGTTATAGACTTCAATTTGTTCAAGGTAATTTTCGATGAATTTTTCATAGATACCCTTTTCTTGGCTTAGCTTGTGAACGTACATATCCGTGAAGAGCTTTCTTACAATGTCAGTGTCTGATGTCACCCTGAAACTATCTGTAACAATTTTTGAATGGGACAATGAGTTTGGGGTGTTATGACCATTGGGAGTAACCAAATGGGGGAAACATTTTGGTGTCAGCAAGCCAGACTTATTTGACTCAGTTCAATAATAAACTACTGTTCTCAACCATTTCTCACCTTTCTTTATGCTTTTATCGACCGTTTCCATAGAGGCTATCTGATTGGCAAGCTTATCTATCTTTGCTTCATATTCCTTGATCTGTTTCTCTCGATAGGCAATTATTTGGTTGTAATAGTGTGTCTTCTCCACGGCTACATATTGGAGTATGTCGTTCCGTTCTACATACGGTTGTAGTTGTAGATCTTCATGTGGTAGGCAATGGCTTGAGTTGTAGGTTACCCCTGTGAACCATTTTCTGGTAGTACGCAGTCTGGTTGTCCAATTGACATTTCGGGTCCAGTTGAATGTTCGCCTGAAATCGGTTCAAATTGTAAAGGAATGATTTATTTGAGTCAGTTAGTGGACTTCACCAAACAGTTCACCGGACATAATCGATGGACATATCGTTCAGTCGAGTGGTGTCCAAGTAAACCAAGATAGTTGATCAAAAATCATTTAAGGTTGTTGTCCGAAACAATATCATCGTGGGTTCGATTCCCTCCCGAGGGCGGACTTTATCCTAACCAGATAAGGTTCGTTCTCGGAACTGCTGGCTTTCTCCTCTCCTCTCTCTTCAACTTCGGGAGGATAAGACCTCCGTATTTACAATTCCCTACATCAAACCTGTAGTACCTCTGGGATTAGTACAGTGTTTCTCTTACCGTGTCCTGGTAGCTCTGGTAGGTTGTGTAGTAGTGGTCTGAAACTCAGGTGCCTCCCATTCCTGTCTGTACTCATTAAGATCCTCATCATCATCTTCAAACACTCTCGAGTCCTGAACCAAGGTCCATGGATTGATAAATTCGGTAGTCGTCTCTTGAATCTCGCCCTCATATTCTGTAATCAATACGGATTTTGTAGTACCTACT
>NW_007401423.1:0-798 GCF_000475195.1 Diaphorina citri | reverse complement strand
CCAGAGGGTCTAGAACAACCATCATTCTGTCAGTAGGAATAAAGAAATGTCTATTTATCAGGAGATCAGGATTGAACATGGAGAGCAACATTGCATATACATAATTCATTAGCTTTTCCTCTTGAATCATAATAGTCAGGATATGGATTGAGAGCTCTGCTCTCTCTGCAATGTACAATGAAATGGACATCAATTACAGGAGTTCTATGCGATATAATAATAGATGATTCACCTTTATTTAGTTTTCTTATTAGTAGACATTTGGAATAGGATAATGTAGGTATATTAAGGATCAGGATCATTTGGAATAATGTATGAGGATCAGGATATACATGTATATTGGTTATTTAGGTCTGACATGCAGGAGGATAAATTACAGGCATGAACATGGGTAGAATTCGGAAAATAGTCGCTGGGTACAATGTAAGAAAGGCTGCATAGTATGAGATGCAGGAGGATAAATTACAGGCATGAACATGGGTAGAATTCGGAAAATAGTCGCTGGGTACAATGTAAGAAAGGCTGCATAGTATGACTAGTATTAAGTTATTTATTGACCAAGACGTGCTATAGCATAAACACAGGAATGACTGGAGCAAATTTGGCTGGGCTGAAGCTGGATGGCTGAATCTGCGTTTGGACAAGGACATTTCGATGCAGGAACTGGGCAGAATCCGTTAAACTGGATGAACACACCATTCAAACATTATACTCACTTTTTTTAACTTTTTTTTTTACCTTTTTTGATTTTTTTTTATTTTTTTTTTAAACTCTTTTTTTTATTATTATTTTTTTTTG
>NW_007401422.1:5205-10287 GCF_000475195.1 Diaphorina citri | reverse complement strand
AATTAGGACGCGCTGTAATTGTGCCGAACTTCTAGTCACCGAATGTCACTTAGAAACCAAAGAATTGTGGGACAAATTTCACGACCTAGGCACCGAGATGATCATTACGAAAACCGGAAGGTAAGTTGACTGTTTCATTTAGTGCATGGAATGCTCAAGCCAATAACTGAACTTTTTCCCCTTTACTGTTAATTTGTTTTCTGTCCTCTCAACACTTCTTTATGTACAGAATAAAGTGTAGAATTAACTTTAAGTATAATTTCTGAAAACATATGCTTTGGTATTTGATCAAAAAAATATTCATGTAACGATGTGTTCTGTCCTCAGTATACTGAACAAGAGTACATTTTCGTTTGAATCCAAATCTCATCCAAAAACACTCGGAAAGAAAAATCCGACACTCAATTATCTGTCAAATCCAACGATAGCAACATTTCAACAGGATTGTCCTCGCACGAAATGTGTTCACGGAAAAAATAATTAAAATAAACACAAAATATGAAACCAATTCGAAATAAACAACCAGAACACCGAGCACCTCAACGAAAAAGAATCGAAAACACTTACTTTTCTGATGAACTGGTAAAACATGACACCCAATTTTCTTTCAACACATCGCCAACATGAAACGTCTTCAGAAAATATGGTTGCCAAAAAATGTGATGCTTGATTTTTATTTTTCTTTCTCGAACTTGGGTTTCTTGTTGAAATGTGTTTGAATCATGTTTGCTGAATGATTATTATTATCATGTACATACTACATACATGAATGTTCTTGGTTATCTTTGGATTTTAGTTAACATCTCTTCTATCTCCTCTTGCTTTCCAAATACGCCATTTCATAGCACCAACACAATTTGGTTAAAGCTAAAAACCTTGTGAAAGGGATGTATCTAATTCAAAATGAACCTGTGTAAACGATATACGTTAGCCTTCTTTGTGCAGCAACCACGAGTACAGGGATATCGAGTTTCAATTTTGTAATTGTGATGTAATTCATTCCCATTTTCAAAGAGTCACCACACGAAAAAACTGTCAATCAAAAGTGCTCCGTTTGCAAACTGCAGCCACTTTGAAATGTCAACCTTTCCCTCTGATACAAAATTACAAAGTCACTAATTTGTTGAGAAATATACTTTCCCTGACTTTTGACATCACTGACATGTCTGTCAAGGAAGGGGGTTAGGAAATGGTTGTTAATTGTGAGAAAAAAGCAATTTCGAAATGATGAAATTAATTCCATACTTTCCCAACCAATATAATGATTTAGTAAGTTTGGTGGTAGAGACTGGGTGAAATTGGAGAAACATCTTTAATTTTTGGTTGTTCTATAGCTACATCATTCATCTTATACACTGCTTTCTTTTACACTTCTCTCTTTTACATCAACACACATTCAGGTCTCAGTTTCACAGATCCTATGTCAAGTATAGGTACATCAGGCAGATTGAACAAATTACCAAGTTTGATTTTCAACCAATCACGTCCTTGATTAAATCGAGATGATTCTTTGTAATAGGAATAATTTCAGTGTTTCTTCCAATGAAAAGTCCAAGATTCACTGAGTTGATGTAACTTGATGAGGCGTCCATTTTACGTTCAAGTGGATGTACCCAGGTTTAAACTTACAATCAAAGACCCCCTCCCGTTCTTTTCGAGTCACAGATTCGAAAAGGTGGTCTTTTTTGTCTTCTCAGTCTCGGGTTTTTCTCACTTTTGTCTCCTCCATTTTTAACCCTTATGGAGAAGAACATATTTTGTGACTGATATTTTAAGAAATAGGTACCTATCAGCAATTTTTCTAATGGAGAAATTTCTATTATCAATCATATTTTGGCAACTTGATTGTTAAATGTGATACAATTTGGAGATAGTACATCAGTTAAATAAACATCAGTTAAATAACAGCATCTCAAAACTGCAACTACCGATATAATCCTACTGCTTTTGGTTAGCTTTGTAATTTTATGACGTATTGCAAATTGAAGAAGCAACATTATTCTCACATTTATTTACTGTTGTGATATTGGAATCTTAAATTGATTAAATGTATCCCACCAATCAAATATCAATCAATGCATTCCAATACATCAGCTTAATGCATTACCAACTCGTATACCTATAAACAGCAGCCAATACCAAACAGTGAGTAGTGAGTACAAGTACCTATGTATCCACGTACTGAGTACTGACTCTAATTGCAATAAAATGATAATTACATCGGATTATAAATTAATTATAATTATAAAGAGGTATCTGAAAAATAAAGAAAACATAATGACTGAAAATTATAATCAAAACGGAAGTCAAACTGTCATAAAGTAATAATAAATATTCTCTTAAACTTCCAAACAATTAATTTATGTTTTGAACTTACCAAGTTTCCTTCGTATATTATTGAGAACCATGTTGTGAAACTTGAATAATTCAACTCGAGTTTTTTTAATATCGAGCGCATTAAATTTTATAATGTGCATGTAATTCAGTAAACAACACAATCATTCTGCTATAACCGTACCTACCTAATATAGGTTGCTTTTGAACCCAAAGTACATTTGTAACTGTCGGTACATACCTGGAGATATATTTAGGGTGTTAAAATCAAGTACTTTAATTGTAAGAATTTAATTAAATTTATTTATTATTTAATTCCTTACATCTTTACAAAGGAACTCTTTAATATAAAGAAATCTAATGATGAGGAGGTTTACTAACTTCATTCAGACTGACATTCAATAGAATCAAAAGCTATAAGGAATAATAGATACCTATCTAATTATAATTATTGAGGCTGATAAAGTCTATAGCTTTAATGACTTATCAGTTTAATTTTATTGGAAAAACCAAGGAGAAACAAGCAATATTCAAAATTTGATACAAATTACAGTCATTTAAGTACTTTTACTTACCAAAAGACAGAACATTTAATTTAAAAACAAAAATAATATTAATAAAAATATAAAATAAAAGAAAAAAACAGCTGCATATTTTCATTCCAGTCATACGGGGATATAAAATTGAAATACCCACCCAACAACTAAAGTTGGATTAAATAGTCATAATAAAAAAACAATTAATTAAAAGCGATGATAATGTCTGATATTTAATTACTTTTATATCTGGTGCTAATGAAACATTAAAGTCAAGGAGTTTTACGATAGCTATACTTACTCCCGTGTCTGAGAAGTGAGCAAACTTTCATTACATACAATACATACATATAGTAAATATACCTACCTTGATTATCATAATATACTTTGTTGCAAATGTGTAGGCAATGCAGTCGTCTGATGTCTGGTGATGAAAAGATAAAAGAATAATATTAATATGATTATATTGCTCAACGCAATTAGCCAGCATTCATTTACATTGAGGTAGTCACCAACGTTATCCTTAAATATCTACCCAAATTCAAAACAATTAGTTTCGGGGAGCAATTGAGCTTACAAACTTTTTGTGGTAGATAGGTACGAATGAGTAAATAATAATTATAATCTACCTAAATAATTGAACTGTTATGATGATGATTCTTGTTAGTCACTAGTGTTTGTAATCTGAAGTTGAACCAACTCACTTGAGATAAATACATGGAATGATGATATGATTATGCAAATGCTCTTAATTATGCTCTCTTAATATTCATATCTCTCCAAGATGAACTTTTGAAAATCTTAACAAAAAACTAACCAAAGAATCTAATAAAAATGCATTCTCTCCAAGTATCCAACACGCTTATCCATTTACTTTCCATTATATCCATTAGATTAGACACCTATATCTTACAGGCCTCATTCAAAGCACTTAAACCTTAAATCTACTTTGTGTTTATCAAATCATGTGGGGTCTACTCTAATAGATCTATGAAAAAAATCAACTCCCTTTTTACACAATCCGATTTATTTCTTTCAAAAGAAACTTGTTTATAAAATATTTATGTGTAATTTTGTTTACATTGGTTTTTGGTTTACAAAACGAACACTGTAACGAATTCAATATGGGTTTTGAACTTATTACACGCCGTTTATTCTTCAGAATTCAATAAAATTGATGTTTGCTCTCCTTTTGGTGTTTCCTTTGTAACTGGTTAACTTGGTTACGTGGTATGGATTCATATTGAATCTTCATGTATCTGTAACACAAGACAGTAAGGGTAGTGTAAGTGATGCTGGTGAGAATGAAAATTTTTCACTTCAATTTATTTATTTATCAGTTTTATTTACATTACAACTTTCTATATTTTATTGTCATCCGTTGCGTTGTGTAGATAAATTTTCTTTAATTTTTTGAAGACTTGTGTATTTGCATGTCAATAATCTAATCTAGTTAAAGTTTTAGGGAAAAACAACTAAATTCATGCACTGCAAAGTGCACACACACAGAGTGTAACAGAGTTCACTCTTTCAAAATAGCTTTGTCACTTTAGCTACGAGTATTCTACAGAAGAATAGGAGTTTTGTCATCTCCACTATTTTGTACAGAAGAATGTGAATTTTGTCATCTGCACTAATCTGTACAAAAGGATAGGAAATTTCGCCACATCCACCAATTTGTACGAATAAAACCGAACATTCAACAGTCGTACTATTGTCATCATTCCTACGTTTTACTTTCGTTGTATTTTTTCCTATCCTCAATGAATAAAAGACAACTCAAATTTCTTCCACATTCTGTATATAAAAGGGTGGAGATGAAAAACACATGGTTTTGTAGTTTGTACGGTTCCGCCTGACGAGTCGTATACAAGGGGGCTTGTTAGTATAGCACTCTGGGGGATTTTTCTATTTCAAATACAATAAACATAAAATTAGATCTAGAAATGGGTTATAGGCTTGTTGTCTCCGCACTAATTCAATCAGGATTGGTTTTGTTTCGGGATTGATTTGCCGATGATATTTTATCATTATCGGATTTTATTGATGTGACTTTATGATGATTGATATTATGTTTAGACCTGTCAATCGCTCAGAGGTTGGAAATGGAATTGGGCATTTTTTTTTTTTTTTTTTTTTTAAAGAGGTTTGACAGAGGGAACTGTAACTGCTATGGTCTTATCGTCCCGGAATCGAAGAGAGAAGGAAGCCG